>NW_026731764.1:405000-624848 GCF_028476545.2 Physella acuta | reverse complement strand
GTATTTCAGATCTAAAATTGGATTTGACATTTCAGACTTCTCTACCCAAAATATACAATTAATGCAGAATCACCCACCATAATGATGAGATTGTAAATCTCATCAACAATAAAAGCATCAAAGTGACGCCTGGCAAACAAAACATTGGGCATGGCAAGAAGTGTAGCCAAACAACCTAGTCCAACACCAAACTTGACTGCCTCAATCAACAGTGTTGCATGGAAGAAATCTCTGCAAGTATCAAAACAGGAGTATAAAAGAACATTTTAATTTGTATTAAAATTAAATAAAGTATTTTATTATAATAATGTGAGCAGTATGGTTAAAATAATGAATCCATTATTATGAAAAAATATGCTGCGTGGTTGATAAATAGAGAAACAAAAATAGCCACATTTAGTGTTAAGAAATGTTTATCATTCCCTACTTACACCAGGATAAATTGCAGCAGCAAACTGCGTACAATACCGATGACAACATTTATCCCAATTTCTAATTGGTGATCAACTTCTTTGTGCCCGGGAAAATTGCGACTCAACCAAAACTTGCCTATGGGCCAATTTCCATTGTACCAAATATATCCAACAATGCAATTAAACACAACAGATGCAACACAGCCAATCATGTTATATTGTTTTTTTTTAACTAAGAAACCCTGCAAAAAAAAATTACATGTATGAAATATTAAGTAAACTTAGAATTCAAGGATAATTGCTTTTTAAATAATTATTTTAAAATGTTTGACTGGTTTTACATTTAAAGGTGTAAAAACTGAACCAACAAAACTTGCATAATTAATCGGTAATAATTTAAAAAAAAAAGACCTATGAACGTTGTTTATGTATTAAAAGAGGCCTAGATTCTATAGAATTTAAGTGTCATCACTCAAACTGATTTTTTTTGCCATAAAACATTGAAAGCTTTTTCTTTTCTGCAGATGCATTTGTGTCAATTATCTCTCCCTTATTTATTATCACTACCCTTCCCATCTTCAATGGTGACTATGTAGGAAAAGAAGGTATATATGCAGTTTCTTCCAGGCATCTCTTGGGGGGAGGGGGGGTTTCCCCCCTAAAATACTAACGCCCCCCTCCCCGAACGAAATTTATATAAAAAATATATTATATAGCCTACTTTTAACAGTGCCCCCCCCCCCCCCCCCCCCCCCCCCCCCCCCCCCCGCAGAAGAAAGTCTGGAAGAAACTCTGGGTATGTTTTATGTAGGCCTAAGAAGCCAAGAAGGTATTGTGATTGTAAGTAAAGAATTGTTATCTGAGAGGATCTAGAAAATCTCTAGATCTAGATTATTTTCTAGACTAGATGTGTTGTTGATGTCAGAAGTACTAGATCTAGATCTATATCTAGAAGTAGTAGTAGATCTAGATCTAGTACTAGGCTAGGGATCGAGTAGTTAGTAGATCTAGATCTAGTTATAATATATAATAAGATAAATCTAGAGATCTAGCAGCCTAATTATAATATTAATATATTAAATCCAATCTAGTTTATTATTTTTGCTAGATCTAGATCTAGCTTAAATATATTACAAGAAATTGTAGAATTAGCGAGTCGACTAACTAGAAGCAGAAAGCGGAGTAGATTTGGCCGGCAATAGTTGATTTAAAAAAAAGGGTCAGATAATATTTTTACAAATGTTGGCCAAAATCTAAACTAAAATCTGTATCGTCGAAAAGATATTAGGTGGTAGAGTCTACTAGTTATAAAAAATAAAACCAATCAAAGAGAACACATCTTTTGTGATTTGTATTAGATTTTTTCTTAATTTAACTATTTTAACTAAGCAAACTTAAAACACTGCGAAATTTAAAATACGCATTGAATAAACCTACAATCTGGCCTCTGGTCTGTAGGGTGCCTATGTATTCCATAAATAAAAGAGCTCCTAATCAAACAGCCGTTTATGCTATTGTATACAATCGAACTAAAAACTTGACACCGGATAGACTAACGAGAGTAGACAGCTAGAATCTAAGCAAGATCTAATCTAGAATTTACTACTGATCTGGATCTACAACAGACTCATTTATACGCTGCGTTTAGAGTGACAATTTATCTAAGTACTTATAAATGGTGAGTCTCTCATCCCCAGTTGAGTTAGTCTCCGTCTCCAGTCTCCACAGTGGCCCCTAGCTAGCTACTACTACTAGCTAGGCCTACGTAGGGTAAAATCTTAGTTTAGCGTCGTAAATTCGGCCAAAACTAGTAATGTAGGAGAGAGTGCAATAATGAATATGTCATTAAATATGAGTATATTTTCGTATATTTTGATAAAATATTATAAATAATTGAATAATAGATCACCATTTATGGTTAAATCAATTTAAATATCCTGAAATTAATTTTTATCAACCCTGTTCGAGATAGTAAATTTGCTATTAAAAACAGCAGCCATCTTAAGAAAATGTTATTTAGAGTAGCTTCCCTTTCATTTCTATTCGTATGAAAATGTATTTAAATATGATTGTCTTGTTGTATAGTCCGTATAACAAAGCATTTTTTTTTTTAAATTCTGCTCTTTAAAAACTGAATGTCCTAAGAAACAACTTTATTAATTCTAGAAGCATTGTGAGATGCAACTTGTATCCATGTTTTAAATCACGTTTTTTTTTCTTTCTAATGTTTATTTGATCTTACTATTACTATAGCCTATAGTTTGAGTATTTTCTTATTGTTTGAATGTTCACTATTTTCATTTCAGGTTTTTCTTTTCATCAGTTAGATCTAGTGATTCTATCGTAACTTATGACATTTTTTTTACTTCTCTTTACCTTAATTAAACCCCAACCTCCGTCATATTTTTGTTGTCAATGTCACAACAAGTCATAAGGGGGCATCCATAAATGACGTCACATCCGTAGGGGGAGGGGGGGGGGGGTCCGTAATTTTGTGACGATGTGTGATGAGGGGGGGGGGGGGGTTCAGATGTTGCGACGTCACATTTTTGCATTATAAAAAAGCAATGTTAGAAAACGAATTTTAGACGTTCTTTCGCGTTTTAGATAACTGTTTTAATAAATTGTAATAGTTTAGACAAGATTTTGGAAAAATATCGATGTTTTAAAAAAATTCAACTGCAATTTTGAGGGGGGTTGTAGGTTGAGGTGTGACGTCATTTTAGGGGGGGGTCTGGCTTTTTGTGACGACGTGTGACGGAGGGGAGGGGGGGAAGGTAAAAATCGTCAAAAGAGCTTGATGTCATTTATGGATGACCCCTAATGTAAAAAATTACGCTTTGCTCTGCCTTATCTAAGATCTCTAGCCATAATTTTGACAACAATAAATGTTCGTCATCATTTATATATACAGAGAGACAAAATGTATTATCCACCAGCTTCCCTCGTAAAACATCATCTAAAATAATCAGCCACTCCACCCCTTAAGTGCGTGTTGTCATTATGGTCGATCGCAAGTCTCCACCTGCCAGACACATTTTGGTTATCCTTTGTTGTCAATATCAAGTACCCAAGTGAGTGATATGGGGTTGTCCATAAATGATGTCACATATAATTTGCTACGGGAGTGAGTGAAGATTTGTGACGTCAACTCAGGCGGCTCCGCAATTTATGACGTGTCGGTCTCATGAAAGGAGGTGGACGGGGAAAAATACCTATGTGGTTGATGGAGAACCTCTATAATGCTTTGTTCAATCAAAATAACGATAAATAAGCATTAGTATACGTATACCTTGCTTAAAACGAATTATCATAAATGTTGCAAGTCTGCTAGTTTAAGACATTTGGCAAAACGGCCTTAACTTAACACATTATCCCCGTCAAAAAGGCTTGCCACCAAATGCCTGCCGACGAATAAGCCGCGTCTAATGCGGGGCGTTAAGAATACAGCCATTAGCATGGGCCGCGTTAGAGCACCAATAGGCTATCGCGCTTTGTAAGATGACGTAAATACTTAAATTCAATTTCGCTAAACTGCGCAAAAATTTAGTAATGTTCCATCGTTTGAGGAAATTTATTTTCTTGGACTTAAATTGAAATATGTTGACTGTCTGGCTCATAATTTCCGAATATCACTTTTAATGTATCAAGATTCAGAACTATAATTTACTTTAATATAAGTGTCATCTTATCGTTTATTGTGCTTTTTATAAAGCGCAGAGCAGCTACAAAATCGGACGGCCATCCTGTTTTCACCAAGCTTCTTTTGGAGCTTAATATGGGTAGTCTAGTTCTATACGGTGTGAGCTTAATACATTTTTAAAGGGCCGAAAGTCTCAAGACAGCAAGCTTGCAGAAATAACTACGTACGTTTAAATGGACGAGTGATAGATGTGTTAGGGGCTGTTTAATGAACACCAACTTATGTAATCAAACTAAACGTCGCAAAAGCGTCAAAAAGGCAGTGCTTGTTGTTTTTTTTTCTATAAAATTAGCCTAACGGTCGGCGGTACCGCTACATGACGTCACGTGCGAGCGTTAACTCGGTGACGATGAGCTAAGTGGGGGAATGAAAAAGGTAGGGTTCAAGAAATTCGACTCGGCAAGCTTTTTACATTTCTTGACCCTTCTTAATAGTTCTTTCGTCCCCACTGAGAAAATGGATCACCAATGAATAACGCGTCATACTTCTACAGCTGGTCTTTCTCCCACAACCATCCCGTTTTCACGAAAAAAAACCTGACCCGTCTCCAAAATCACATCGCTGAGTTCTGCTCAACCTCTCCCCACCACAAATCACAATTTCTATATGAAACAATATGTTCATATGTTTGCTCTGTAATAATGCACGCTGTCATTACTATCTTAAGAGCGACGTCATTTATGAGCGATCTAATATTGATTTGCTTACTGCAAATAAAGTGTTCAAAAGTTCGACCTCCCAACAATTGTTGTGGTCTTGGATGCACACTATTAAGTCTGATAAGGTCTATTAGTCATTCATGTCAACTATATTTAAAAAAAAGAAAAATTACTATACAGGGGGTCATCCATAAAGGATGTCACGCTTTTTTGACGATTTTTACCCCCCCCCCCCCTCCCCTCCGTCACACGTACTCACAAAAAGCCAGACCCCCCCCCTAAAATGACGTCACACCTCAGCCTACAACCCCCCCCCCCCCTCAAAATTGCAGTTGAATTGTTTTTAAACAGCTATATTTTTCCAAAATCTTGTCTGAACTCTGTTAAAATAGAGTATTTTAATCAATTGTTATTACAATGTATTACAACAGTTTTTTAAAACGCAAAATAACGTCTAAAATTCGTTTTGTAACATTGCTTTTTTAAAATGCAAAAGTGTGACGTCGCACCATCTGAACCCCTCCCCCTCATCACACAATGTCACAAAATTACGGACCCCCCTCCCCCCTACGAGTGTGACGTCATTTATGGACGACCCCCGGCATATAGTAAAACAATACAAAACAATCATATTAAACCACAAAATCAACACAAAAGACATGCGAATAGACAATTTATTGTTTTTAAAACATGGCCGCTGCTTGTATTTACTCATTGTTGTCTCGAACGGGGTAGTTTAAAGTTTATTCCAGGATATTTATGACTGGTTTGGTCTTGGATTGTGATTTGTTATTCAATTATCTGTTATATTATGTAAAATATGACATAAATATGGCCAAATGAAAGAAATATTCATTAGTTACCTTCATCGCACATTACTAGCTACGTTGGAATTTACGACGCTAAACTAAGATTTTACCCTACGTAGTACGTACGTACGTTACGTAGTAGTAGATCTAGATTCTAGATCTAGAAGATCTAGTTCTAAGTACTACTAGATCTACATCACATAGAATGATAGATCTACATGTTTTTCCGTGACAACCATTCGGAGATCTGATTTCTAAAGTTGACCTGAAAACGACCTAGATTCTAGGACTAGGATAGTTTTTCTCACTAAATCTAGAATTTACGCAATTATCAATTTAAACATGACCACTGAATAATAGACATCCATATTTAATCCATTAGGCACTAACTTTGGAGTTTTTAGTTCGTTTTAAACTAAATTACTTAATTTAATATTTATTGTCAATCACTGCCATGTCCAACACATCTCTCCATGACAACTCTTCTAACCCTTGAAGGTAAAGAAAACCACACATCAGGTTAGACTTTTTAAGTGGCCATGCACCCAGAGTTCCTCACTAGTAATCATCAAATAGCGGTCACGTGGTTTTTAAAAAATAAAAATAAATTGGTTGTGATACGGACGCCGGTCTTATAAAAAAACAGCTCACAATATTTGATTTCTTTTTTCATAGACTGATAAAACTAATAGTGCTTTACGTTCTCGCTCATTTCTGTACCTATACTGTTGATATTTTTAAAATTCTATTAATTTTAATGAAACCAACTTTTGAATTTAGCCTCCGTTCTCCAAACCAAATTTTAAAATGCTTTTCTGGCATATCTAACCCTGCCACCTATGGTTTGTTGTTATGACACGGAAATCCCGCCATTTTGCGCGTGGTAAACATTTTTAAATGTAATTAGTTGAAGGTCTCTGGAATTTGGCCGAAAAATCGCCGGAAATCAAACGTCCGGTCCGGGCGCCATATTGTTGTTAGCAACCGACCACGCCTCCAAGTTAGCGAGAAATACTAGACTAGGATGTTCGGATTGTTCGTAACGACGACGTAAGATTCTTACTAAGAATTAAGAATCATCAAAATCATGTATGGGGAGGGGAGTGAAGGTATGCTGCAATAAAAAAAACAACATAACCAAATCGAAAGGATTCTCTTAACTTGGATATGTTACCTATTTTCTAATTCTATATTCATTTTTTTAGTATAGGCCAAATGAAGAAACAAAAAATAATCATGTCTTAATTGTCTTATTCATTAGTCTTATTGTTTCAAGTAGGCCTATAAAGATCTTTTTAAAGGCTTTTTTTTAAGGCCTTTTTAGTTTTGATTTTGATTAATCAGTGTAGGCCTAAGTATTTCAGCAAGGTTTAATTAGGATAATTTATAAAAGATTGAGATGTGATTGTAAAATCTAACCCTCCTCCCTTACTGGTTATGGGACCAGCGCAATATTCACAAAGACTGAGTTTAAAATATTTTCTTAAGATCTATTTGATTTTTCTTTTAAAAACTGTCATTGCATAAAAATTTAGGCCGCCTTTGCGCAGTTCGCTCCGCGTTAGGCTTAATTTTTACCCTAGGTGGCACGCGATCTAAAAAAAAAAACAGATGTCAGGACTGCCCGATTTTTTTTTCGTGGTAACAATTTAAAGTTGACATAGATTTAGATCGAGTTTAAGTGTATTTATATTATTTCAACACCTAAGAGTCTAGTACTTGTAAAAAAACAGTACAGTTGAGTGTAGTGTCAAGGAAAGTTTGTGGGTCAGATGATAGTCCTAGATCTAGCAGCAACCTAGCTAAATCAAACTGTCCTTATACCTTTAGGTCTAGCTATCTACTAGCATGCGTGATAGTAGATCTAAATCTAAGTCTATATTATTTATCCTATGTGAATTAAAAAAAAATTTCAATTTGCTTGAGGGGTGAGGGGGTGGGAGGAAGAGAGAAGTGAAGACAGACGATCTCGTGTGAACGTCTGTGACGTATGCTTTAGGCCTGCTGAACCCACCGACCGTGGGCCGTGGTGGGATTTTCCACTCACTGGATAGTAAACGTAAGGCAAGCAAGCAATCACGCCAGTGACGATGTTTGGAAATTTTATTAAAAAAAAAAAGAATCATAGTCTACGTCATATTTTCAATATGAAAAAAAAATGTTATAAAAAAAAAGACTAGTACTGGTCGAGCTAACAGCTAACCCCGGGTTCGAGCTCTGAACTCCGGGTCTATGAACGTCAGACTACAGCTGGCACACTGTTGACTCAACCACAGCGGATGTAATAGAAAAGAAAAAATAAGCATTTTCAATTACAAGATGGCAAATCAAACTTGCGAGACGAGTAGTCTATTCTTTAGGGGCCACGCTCTGCGAGACGCGTAGTCACTTCGTAAAATTTATCACATGTAGGCAAGAAATGCATCCCAATCAGTGACACGGGCTGCACGCGTGGCAGACAGCTCGCTCACTCGTTTATGTAGTTTTATCAACAAGAGAAGTTAACTAATATAATAAGTGTATCAGGCCTATTAAATAAAAACATGCCTATAGAATGTTTTAAAAAAATGTCAGCACATTGAAACAGATCAGTCATGAGCGAGAAATATGAACTTAGGCTTAATGAAAATAAATAGAAATGTAGCCTTTAATTCAAACAATTATTTTCAAGTTCTCTGGATTTGCAACTTTTATAACATTTATTCTAAAAATATTAAATTTCTGAATTATTTTTAGGCTTAAGTTTATATTTTTTATTATTTTTACGGTCGCTTTGATTGCAAAATCTTAAAAATCTTTTTAATCCATGTCAACAATATGATGGAAGGTTTTTCATCAAATCTGTCGGTAAAAAACATTATAAATAAACATTAGGCCTACAGTTCTTTGATGATTCAAGTTAACGTCAGATAGGTCTAGTAGAAGTTAGATGAAACAGAGTATAGCTTAGTTAGTTGCACCAATGGAAATACAGGAGCTGACCAGTCACATGGGATGGGCAGATGACCAGTGAGGTGTGGGTCAGCAGTTAGTGATAGGTAGCAATAGAGAACGGTCAGAGATATGTAGAGAGTTAGAGGTAGATAGTGTGTTACGGTTGGTCATGTGAGTGTGTAGTTAGTAGTATTAGTAGACAGTATATAGTATAGACTAGTTAGGTAGAAGTAGGAGATTGATTTGAGTTAAATAAAATAATTATAGAACATCTTGAATTAGACTTGTGTTGGATTTCACTAAACTGTGCCAGGCTACGATTTTTAAGAAAACTATAACACCCGGTCCCTGAACTGGATGTCACCAGATGTGTATTACAGTATACATTACGGTATACAAATAGACACATTCATATAACCACAAAAACCCCACTCTCACAACTGGTGGTATCTTCTTCGTCTACACCCTCACAAGTTCCAATTTAATAGTGTGTGATAAAAAAATCCTTACTACACTACTAATTACTAATGTTTACAATAAACTCTCATTAAAGTAGAAAACAATTATGCATGAAGTAAGTAAAACTAATTTCTACTTACTGGAGGGTTGAGATTATTCTATCAAATCAAAATGTTTTTAGGCTTTAAGAACAGTAAGACGCAGACAAAGAAACAGAAGGCCTATTCATAATCAACCCCATGTCTTAGAAGTGGACGATGACATTATTGAAACTCCAGCATGTATGTATTTTAAAAAATGTTATGTATTTATTAGTGTTGAGAACTCTCATTGAGTTTTGTATTCATGTATTTTCATTGAAAATAAATGTTTTATAAATACTAGATTTCTTCCAAAAAAAATATACCCATGGGGTAATAGATATAGATGAGTCAATTTACAAAAAATAAAATTTTGATATTTTTTTTCAGCTCAGTGCATTGACTTGACATTAGATATTTCTCATGAAGTCATAGACCTCACTCGAAATAACTCCTTAAGTTTAATAGATTCACCTGTTGTGGCAAGTATACTTAGTACAAGTTCTGTTACAGTTTCTCACTAAATAATTTAACTTAACCATGATCTGTAAGTTGCATCCTTTTCTTGAGATAGTCACTTAAAATTCTTTTATAAATATCATATTGTTTAATTTTTTTAAAAGGCTAAATCTAACTAATGTAGAGCACGTTTATAAACAGCAACATTTTTTGTCCCAAACATGCAATAATTTAATAAATAAAATTTTAAAAAAGACAAAACTTTACCATCTTGTTTTTAAACTTTTCTTACAATAGGTTTTGACTCACACTGATAATGTTGGTAAGTAATGATCAAACTTGTCTATTTTACTATTGTATTTCCTGTCTTTACACTTACAGTGTATAACACCTTGCATTACTTGTGTTTTTCCATTGTATGTTAATGTTATCATAAAAAGCACTTAAGTACTTGTATTTTATTCATACCTCTAAACAGTACATATGGAGGAGCATCTTCCTAATTGTATTAACAATTTTTTTTTTACAGTTTTGCTGTTTTATCTTATTATTTAATTTCTCCATTTAATTTAGAACACTTGTTTTGTCCTAATTTCATTTTATAATATAGACTGAAAACTTCTAAGTAAGAAATTTTTTTCAATTGATTTTAGAGCCTTGTTGAAAGAATGCAGCTTAGTTAGATAAATGATTGAAGTGTAGTAAACTTTAGATGGAATCTACTTAATGAAAATGGTATGATGATCATGCACAGGACCAGTGAGATCAAGAACAGGCAGTGGGAGGAGAGGACGACACAGATCATCTTCTCAGCGGGACAATGTATATTCTCCGAGGAGACGGCACATTCATCCAAATTCAGAGGTTCATGTTCTCCATTCTGATGAAAGTAGTGATGAACTACCTGATGTTCCCTTTGATACACCTGAACCAAAGTAGGTTTAGTAAGTGAAAAATACTTGTATTTAAAAAGTATCCATTGTAATTAAAAAATGAAGGCTAACAAATGTCAGAATGTAAGTACTTAGTGTAAACTATATAGAACAAAATGTAAACACTATACTATAACCAAAAGTTGACATTGAAATTTTATTTGCTCTTGTAGTGGGGTATCACCAATGCAGGTGTAACAATTTGGAATTACCTGTTGCCAGCACATATCATAAACTTCTTAGTTGTATCTAATGTAACATTCAATGAAAGCAACCGGGGAAGTTATGAAAGTTGTTTCTTAGCATATAAGTATAATCCCTATCTGACACTTTACAAAGGGAAATTGGTTATGCTAATACTCATTCATTAGTCTATTTTTAATTTCAATTTATTTTACATTATCATTTTTTAACAAAACTATTCCCTAAATTAAAGAACAATATTCACCAATAGCAAGGCTTCAATTGAAAAAAAAATGATTACTGGCATTTAGATCCCGTATGGTTTCTGTTTTAGCTACTGTAAATATGAAGGGAAAATCCTTGAACACATTAGTGTAACATTGCATGCAATTATTTGTATAATATGATTGTGTTACAAATGAATAATTTATATTTAACAATGATCTGTTTCTGACAGCACATCAGCAAATGCAAGTTTACTTCAGTCTCCCACAGGCATCAAAATTATCTGTCCCATATGTTTGGATGATGTCAAGCAGGTACATTTTTACTTTGTCAAGTATTTTATCCTTATTCATAAACACTACTTTATATAAGTTCACACTGAAACTATACAACATGTCATTTTAAAGTTTGAAATACTTCTGTAACAGAACTTTAAAAATGAATTAACCCCCTTTTTCAAGTTTATTCTGTGAAATGTCAACATTTTATTTAAAAATATGTGAATTAAAAACTGTTTTTGTCTTCAGGTTCAAAGAAGAGGACAACAAGTAATGTCCACTACTTGTGGTCATATTTTCTGTGAAGCCTGTATTAAAGCTGCTATCAACAGCCAACACTGCTGTCCAACATGCAGGAAAAAATTGACCCTCAGGAATGTACATGCATTATATATTTAGAGAAAACTGTGCCAATATTAATCAAACTTGTACATATTCATGCTATCATTTCATGAATGCTAATTCTTTCCATAACCTAAGCTTGTACCTCACTTTGCACTGCGAATAGTGCACAGTTCTTCTTAGTGGTTAACTTACAAAACTGACCTTAGCTCTGATAAGCTGTAGCACTTATTTCTGAACTTCACTGGGCACTTTATACAGGCAGATGGAAAGATGTTTTACTCCATTGTAATCAGACAACAGTGATAACTAAAAATCTCTTTGGTGCTGGTTTCACTTGATTTTCATCTCCTCGTTTTGATTTTTGTTATTGATAAAAACCAATGCTAAGGTTCTATTTCTTTCCCAAATAGCCACGCCTTGTTAATGGAACTGTGTTGGTACTTGTGATGTTTGTGGGTTATTTCCCTTGTAGACACAGGTCTAACCTTCCAAAAGCTGAGTTACCACTTAGGAACAATTCAGTCATGTAGTCTGGTTCAAACGGCTGACAAGCACACATGTGCCACTGATAATTAAAATTCGATTTACTTTTCTTGCAGTTATGTAGAGTTAGTTTCCTAACACAGAGAGCTGTTGAAAAACTGCAGTTGTGATCTGGTCAATTTGTCTAGTTTATATTGTACACATTTTTAAAGTTAATATTTTAGAAGCATTTCAGTTATTAAACAACTTCTCAATTATTTACAATATTTATATCATTTAAAAAATTGCATTTTAAAGAAGGAAAAGGCACAGTTGCATGAACGTTTGTTTGTATTTTGTTAGTTGAAGAGCTTTTTTTTTCCTTTAAATAATTTTTTGATCTTTAACTCTTTCTTCAAATGTTTGTATTGTGACAACTCAAGAATGTGTAGATATATACAAAGCTAGATGGCCTAATGGAGTGACAGCCACATTCTTATTAAATCTGGAGCACTTATTTTATATTGCTGAATGTTTTGACTAGTTTTACTTTACTATTTTTGATTACTTTACTTTTTATGCCTTGCTAGTAGATGGGCAAGTACATGGTGAATGTGTGGGCACCTGTTGTGCGATAATCTTTCATATATTGTACAGTGAGCTGTGTGCAAATGAATTAAAACATTCAGAATTGTATACAACGTATTTTGTTTTTCTGCTTCATTCTAAATGTTCACACTCAAATCACAAAGTCATATGTGATGTTTTACAATAGGCAATCAGAACTTCGTAATTGTAGGGTTTCAAAATAGTTGATACTGTAAAACAAATAACCAGCACTTCTTAAATTATTCTTTACGAGCCGACCCGCGGCATATCATACGCCACTATTCAGTTGTTGTTTTTTTTTTTCTACTTTTCAGTAATTTATAATTTGTGAATTCGACACTACCAACGCTGCCACTGAAAATATTTCTTTAAACACTATAAGTAGCTCGTTAAGGACGATACCCCCCCCCCCTCCGTTAAAGTAAACTCCACTTTGTTACCCCCCCCCCCCCCCACGTTTAAAATCGTTTCAAACTAAATTATCTGCCCCTAATAGTCGTCACTAAACCCGGCTCTGTAAACATTTAGAGTGAACCACAGCTCACCGGACCATGTAGGGGTGGGGGTGGTAGGGAGCGCGTTTACAGCTTGTTTTCTAGCGTCTCCCAGAAGAGAATTATATATATAGAAGAAGATTTTCAGTAGCATTTAGCAACTTCTAAATATCTAGATTTGTAGGTTTCTAAACAGAGGTGTGCATGCCTTCACTCCAAGATCTATTTAAATAAAAAAGATAATCCCTATATACAACTGTAAAAAGTAAATACAAATTACATTTTGATTTTGTTGATACAGTTTTAAATGATGTATTGTACTATATTGGCTATCCTAACCCTTAGTCTGAAGTCATTTACTTTCTTTGTTTTGAAATTGTTCAACCATAGTTGGCTCCCTTGACTCCTAGACAAGTAAAAGTTGTACTAGTTACATGTCCCACATACAAAAGGGTTAGCTTTATTTAAGAACGTTTATGTTGTCATACATAATTGATGGTTGGGTGTGTCATACATGCATAAGGAATAGCTTTATAAAAATATCCCACATATAACAAGTGGTTGAATTACACATTAAAGTATGGCTTCAATATGTCACAGACAAAGGATGGCTATAGATAAGAACATGTCACATACAGTGGATGGCTTTAAGAACATGTCACATACAGTGGATGGCTTTAAGAACATGTCACATACAGTGGATGACTTTAAGAACATGTCACATACAGGATATGGCTTTAAGGACATGTCACATACAGTGGATGACTTTAAGAACATGTCACATACAGTGGATGGCTTTAAGAACATGTCACATACAGGATATGGCTTTAAGGACATGTCACATACAGTGGATGACTTTAAGAACATGTCACATACAGTGGGTGGCTTTAAGAACATGTCACATACAGTGGATGGCTTTAAGAACATGTCACATACAGGATATGGCTTTAAGGACATGTCACATACAGTGGATGACTTTAAGAACATGTCACATACAGGATATGGCTTTAAGGACATGTCACATACAGTGGATGACTTTAAGAACATGTCACATACAGTGGATGGCTTTAAGAACATGTCACATACAGGATATGGCTTTAAGGACATGTCACATACAGTGGATGACTTTAAGAACATGTCACATACAGTGGATGGCTTTAAGAACATGTCACATACAGGATATGGCTTTAAGGACATGTCACATACAGTGGATGACTTTAAGAACATGTCACATACAGGATATGGCTTTAAGAACATGTCACATATAGGGAATGGCTTTAAGAACATGTCACATACAGTGGATGGCTTTAAGAACATGTCACATACAGGATATGGCTTTAAGGACATGTCACATACAGTGGATGACTTTAAGAACATGTCACATACAGTGGATGGCTTTAAGAACATGTCACATACAGGATATGGCTTTAAGGACATGTCACATACAGTGGATGACTTTAAGAACATGTCACATACAGGATATGGCTTTAAGAACATGTCACATATAGGGAATGGCTTTAAGAACATGTCACATACAGTGGATGGCTTTAAGAACATGTCACATACAGGATATGGCTTTAAGGACATGCCACATACAGTGGATGACTTTAAGAACATGTCACTTACAGGGGATGGTTTTAAGAACATGTCACATACAGGGGATGTCTTTAAGAACATGTTACCTACAGGCGATGGCTTTCAGAACACCCTACTATATAAACGCACATGTGCGCTTTTCCCTCTGTAACCCTTTGTCCGAGGTTATGAGATGAGATTCTTCAGCAATCCTTGGCGACTTGAAAAAAATACTGTTTATACAAAATGAATAAAGTTAAAGTTATAAAAAAAACATACCAATCAATTGTATTACTTAATGCGCTGAAATTATAACAATAATTATGCTACTAGCAAAGAATGATAGCATGGAAAAACTTGAAATACTGTAATCAAGGGGAGAGAAGCAATCTCCGGAGATTTTATTTTCGTCCCTCTTGTCTTTTTCATTCTAAAATTCATTCTTATATGTTGCACCCGACCACCATCATGATTATCAATTTTTTATTTGGACGGTAAGTAGCTGGCATTGCAAAATAGGGTGTGTTTGTTTTACATCGTTTTTTAATATTCCTAATTCTCCCACTTACCGCTTTACACGCTATACACCCAGCTAATGGGAAAATCTGGGTTGAAAACATCCTGTCTATTATCAAATCACAGAAGATTTAGAGCCTATTATAGTCGATATATATATGTAACGGTTTGCTCAAATGTATTTTCTACTATTTTATATCTACTCTTTCAATGATGGATTCTTGTTATTTCTACTGTGTAAATAAAGTTTTCTAGTTATGCAAAAAAAAAAAAAAAAAAAAAAAAAAAAAAAAAAAAAAGAAAAGTTGGGCCGATAAGTTGAAGAAACGAGAGCAGCAGATGCCAGATCTAATCCCTCGTGTTTCTGTTCTCATGTGGTTAAGTGGAACTTGCGGGTTGGTGACATTGACGATGTCGTTTGTTTTTAAGATAACGGGTTCTCTTTCTTGGTTTCTTAGATTGGGATAGGGCATAGATAACATCTTTCACTCTCGGAGAATGGGTTGGATTTGTGAGTATATGTACGAGAGAGGGGGAGGCGTGAGTATTTAGAAAGTGATGTCACATAGCATTTATTTTAAAATAGAAGTACAAGTGCTGCAAACTTGTTTATATATATATATATATATATATATATATATATATATATATATATATATATATATATATATATATATATATATATATATATGATTTTTTTGTAGGAGCATAGAACAATTGATGTTATTTTAGGGTGGATAGGGTCTTTTGCGGTAGGGAATAATGGAATATTGGGAGAGCCTGACGTCATTTGTGAACGACTTCTATGTGTATTTATAGCTCGGTTTTAGCACGGCTAATACGCTCTTTATTTTCTCACATGCTAAAGTTGTTTGAAGAAATGAAGAAATTCTCACAATGAGAAAAACACTTTCTGCTACAACTAGTAAAAAATCTGCTTATATTTTTAATAACGGGCTTGCGATTATACTTACAGTTTCCTAGAGAAGCGTGGGAATGACATAATCAACAACAAAACGCATCATGTGACTTGCCCTTTCCTAATCAACCAGAACTCTTTACAAACGAAAAATGACCAGCAGATATCCAGCTTGCAGTTAGTGGGTAACTTGCAGAACCTTTTTCTACAAATCAATGCCAACGTGGCAAGCCATGCAATTCAAATTCATTTACTTTTTAACTTCACCCTAGCATGTTTTATCTAGATATGTAGTTTCCTCTGCAATCATTTCATATTGAATATAAGCCAGTCATCTATTTATTTCATACACAAAAAGCTTATCTAAAATCGAATTCCTGCTTTCATTAGATTTACTTATTAAAAAAATCCAACTCATCGCTTGATGTCAGCATGTTTTTTTAAAGGGCCATAACCAAGACTAATTTATTTGCGTTTAATGGAGTTTAAAATTAGCAGCTTCATAAAATTTGAAGTACAAATTTATCTAGAAACTTCTGAGGTTGCTTTATAATCAAGCAAGAAGCGGGTTTATCAAATAATAATAATAATAATGGCCGCAGCAACGTTTGAAACCAGTCCACATGGAGTTGTCGTTTCTTACCGCTGTAATTAGAATATTGCGTGTAATTGTATCATTGGCTAAAAATAGCTGCGTAGTGACGCACAGAAATGGACGCAGTTTTTAATGAACTGTTAATACGGAGTCTAATAACTAATTACATTCATCAAAAATATGAGTCTGATACTAAATAATCTTTTTCAATTATAGAAAAAGCAACGATAATCGATATTTTGGTTGATTTAGTTTAAAAAATAAATGCATTAAACACAAAGAAATAAAATAACCCTGAAATTTTGTACACACACACACTGAGCACGCTTGATTCTGTAAAGATTAGTATTTCATCTGTCCCCAAAAATATGGAAGAAGCTAATTAAAATATGTGAGCATGCACCGTCTGAAAACTTCTAAAAAGGCAATTTTTTAAAGTAATGTATCAGACAACCCACAAAGTGTTGGGTACAGAGACAGCGATGAGACAACCCAGAACGTATTGGGTACAGAGACAGATATCAGACAACCCAGAAAGTGTTGGGTACAGAGACAGATATCAGACAACCCAGAAAGTGTTGGGTACAGAGACAGATATCAGACAACCCAGAAAGTGTTGGGTACAGAGACAGATATCAGACAACCCAGAAAGTGTTGGGTACAGAGACAGATATCAGACAACCCAGAAAGTGTTGGGTACAGAGACAGATATCAGACAACTCAGAAAGTGTTGGGTACAGAGACAGATATCTGACAACCCTGAAAGTGTTGGGTACAGAGACAGATATCAGACAACCCACAAAGTGTTGGGTACAGAGACAGATATCTGACAACCCAGAAAGTGTTGGGTACAGAGACAGCGATGAGACAACCCAGAACGTATTGGGTACAGAGACAGATATCAGACAACACAGAAAGTGTTGGGTACAGAGACAGATATCTGACAACCCAGAAAGTGTTGGGTACAGAGACAGCGATGAGACAACCCAGAACGTATTGGGTACAGAGACAGATATCAGACAACCCAGAAAGTGTTGGGTACAGAGACAGCGATGAGACAACCCAGAACGTATTGGGTACAGAGACAGATATCAGACAACCCAGAAAGTGTTGGGTACAGAGACAGATATCAGACAGACAACCCAGAAAGTGTTGGGTACAGAGACAGATATCAGACAACCCAGAAAGTGTTGTGTACAGAGACAGATATCAGACAACCCAGAAAGTGTTGGGTACAGAGACAGATATCTGACAACCCAGAAAGTGTTGGGTACAGAGACAGATATCTGACAACCCAGAAAGTGTTGGGTACAGAGACAGATATCAGACAACCCAGAAAGTGTTGGGTACAGAGACAGATATCTGACAACCCAGAAAGTGTTGGGTACAGAGACAGATATCAGACAACCCAGAAAGTGTTGGGTACAGAGACAGCGATGAGACAACCCAGAACGTATTGGGTACAGAGACAGATATCAGACAACCCAGAAAGTGTTGGGTACAGAGACAGATATCAGACAGACAACCCAGAAAGTGTTGGGTACAGAGACAGATATCAGACAACCCAGAAAGTGTTGTGTACAGAGACAGATATCAGACAACCCAGAAAGTGTTGGGTACAGAGACAGATATCTGACAACCCAGAAAGTGTTGGGTACAGAGACAGATATCTGACAACCCAGAAAGTGTTGGGTACAGAGACAGATATCAGACAACCCAGAAAGTGTTGGGTACAGAGACAGATATCTGACAACCCAGAAAGTGTTGGGTACAGAGACAGATATCAGACAACCCAGAAAGTGTTGGGTACAGAGACAGATATCAGACAGACAACCCAGAAAGTGTTGGGTACAGAGACAGATATCAGACAACCCAGAAAGTGTTGGGTACAGAGACAGATATCTGACAACCCAGAAAGTGTTGGGTACAGAGACAGATATCAGACAACCCAGAAAGTGTTGGGTACAGAGACAGATATCAGACAACCCAGAAAGTGTTGGGTACAGAGACAGATATCAGACAACCCAGAAAGTGTTGGGTACAGAGACAGATATCAGACAACCCAGAAAGTGTTGGGTACAGAGACAGATATCAGACAACCCAGAAAGTGTTGGGTACAGAGACAGATATCAGACAACCCAGAAAGTGTTGGGTACAGAGACAGATATCAGACAACCCAGAAAGTGTTGGGTACAGAGACAGATATCAGACAACCCAGTGTAAACACAACTCAGCTTCATCTCTGAAATCTGATCTGACCCCCGGGATCCCCTACCCTCTCGGTACGCACACATTGCTCTAATGCTGTTAAAAGCAGACGAGATCGGGTGTCTTGTGTTTGAACAACGACAACTTCCGCTTCCGGTCGTCTGCTCAAAGGGCGCACGCTAAATATTGACCAATCGTAATGTAATGCAAAAAAAAAAAAGTATTGTTGCTTGCTTTTTTTCTCTTTCTGACTTCGCGAATCGTGAGGTTTCAAAGTTGAGGATTGCTGATGCTTTGAATAAGTTGATAAAACAGGGAAGGGATTGATGGAATGTGGAGGGAATGTCGACTTAATGCCAACAGGGAAGGGGTGGATAAAATGTGTAGGGAATGTCGACTTAATGCCAACAGGGAATGGGTTGATAAAAAGTGGAGGGAATGTCGGCTTAAGTTAATGCCAACAGGGAAGAGGTTGATAAAATGTGGAGGGAATGTCGACTTAAGTTAATGCCAACAGGGAAGAGGTTGATAAAATGTGGAGGGAATGTCGACTTAAGTTAATGCCAACAGGGAAGGGGTTGATAAAATGTGGAGGGAATGTCGACAATGCTAACAGGGAAGGGGTTGATAAAATGTGGAGGGAATGTCGACTTAATGCCAAAGGGAAGGGGTTGATAAAATGTGGAGGGAATGTCGACTGAATGCCAAAGGGAAGGGGCTGATAAAATGTGGAGGGAATGTCGACTTAATGCCAACAGGGAAGAGGTTGATAAAATGTGGAGGGAATTGTCGACCTAAGTTAATGCTAACAGGGAAACAAATTAGCATGCTAGACGTCGCAGAACTGAGGAAACTACACAGCTACAGTAATGCCTATTGATCGTCTGCTGGCTCCTTGCTCATGCAGTACCTCGACCAGGGAATGAGTTCAACTCTGGAAACACCAGCCAGGACTAATCCAATCGGCTACCAATTCAAGAAACTAACCTTAAAGAAATGGTAACCAGACCCCAGAACATTTTCACTGATAATTCTCGGGGAAATTCGTTTTTTTTTGTCCGTTCACTTAAAGTACAAGACTAAGACTGTCAGCGGTATCCTAATTTATTTGTGTTTTTTTTCTCGCCAACTAATCCCTGATAGTTTATTTACTGGGCTCTGCATCAAAACTGAAACCATGTATTAAAGACAGATATCTTTTTACCACCACCATTAAACCTATCAAACCTATAGGTTATATGTTGGCCCAGTACGCCACCACCATCAAACCTACATATTATATGTTGGCTTAAAGCACCCCCACCATCAAACCTACATATAATATGTTGGCTTAAAGCACCCCCACCATCCAACCTACAGGTTATATGTTGGCCCAGTACGACAGTCCCATCAAACCTACAAGTTATATGTTGGCCCATGGCGCCACCACCATCAAACCTACAGGTTATATGTTGGCCCAGGGCGCCACCACCATCAAACCTACAGGTTATATGTTGGCCCAGGGCGCCACCACCATCAAACCTACAGGTTATATGTTGGCCCAGGGCGCCACCACCATCAAACCTACAGGTTATATGTTGGCTCGACTACTATGATGCCACTATCTAAACCATACAATGTCTGTAGGCCCAGGTTGCCACCAATTCCCACTGATCCCAAGCTATCAAAGCCACTGTTACCAAGCTCTACACAAACGCTCATACAATGATCGTAAAATGCATGAGAACCGGCCCTAGATTCCGCTACAAGAAGAAAATAACGATTTTTTCCCTCTAATCCCGCAGGTTTTTCTGGCCAGTCTGTTTCAATGTCATCCCTCGATTTCCTTTAGATAACCATTTCCGGGGCATTTGTCTTCTGCTGCGCGGTATTCTAATCAGGTGTTTAGGAAACTATTTGCATGCTATTGCGATCTCATTTCTTGTTTTTATTTAGTCGACAATTTATTCCTCGTTACAACATGGAAATCAGCCTGAATTTCAAGCAGGAAGTACTTAAACAAGGACAGACCAGGCGGAATTTGTGTTAACTTTAGTATGTCAGAACCAGTTCTTAAATAGGTGTCGAACTTTGCTTCGGATGCTATTTTTACTTGTACTCGTAGGCCTACAATTAACATTTCACATTGGAAATAAATGTAAGCGGTTACTATATTTGATCTTTGTCAAATAGAAGCCACACTTCACATATTCCCACGAAAACCGTATAAGAAAGCGACACAAAATCACATTCTTGAAGATGCTATGGAAATCGCCGTAAACTAACAAAAGCATCCACCTCTGCATTGATCCTTTGAAAATAATAGCGCCAACAGTAGCTTTTTGACGATAAGTAAAGCTAGAATAATTGGTTTCCTTGAATGAACGAAACTACAATTTTAGACACCAAGCAAAGCATTAAAATATTGCTCTTCCGTACCGTTTCGCATTTTTCCCTAAGCGACTTTTAAGAACGTAATTCTTATAAAATATTAATTTCTTTGAAAAATTCACGTCTGCTGTCGTTTTATT
This sequence comes from Physella acuta, assembly GCF_028476545.2. NCBI lineage: Eukaryota > Metazoa > Mollusca > Gastropoda > Physidae > Physella > Physella acuta. Next base: position 603,481 of record NW_026731764.1, on the reverse strand, counting down.
TTGTTTAATCTTCTGCGTGGGCTGGAATTGTTAATGAGTCATAGAAAAGACTACTCCGGGACGATGAGTTAATTTTTTTTTTTTTTGAAGCTTCGTTTATTCAAATGAATCAGGCGTTTTTCCCTTAGTTATTTAAAAGTTAGCCAACTTAATTAAAGGACGAATGACGCACGCAAGACGTGACCCTCAGTTCGCTAGAGGTCTCACACATTTATAATTATGTAATCAGCAGACAGATTCATAGAAAATAAATTAGATAAATCAAACGCGGATTCGTTTTTTAATAATCAAAACGTAGTTTGAAATATATAGATATTAATATAAGTAGTTTGTAGCTAAGAGTTACGATTAGCCTCAGATTCTGACTCATTACGTCACAGCAGCAGACACTGATATCGGCATCATCATCATTCCTGTGGACACCTGTTTAGCTTAGGATTATAACCACACCTCTCAATCGTATCCCGTTCTGGACGATTCCTTCAAGTGTTTCTTCCAGACTTTTTTCTCAGGTCCGGGGAGGGAGGGGGGGGGGGGGGCATTTGAAATTTTCGGGTGGCGGACTAAATTTGATAAAAGTATATAAGGGAATCCAGGAAGAAACTCTCCTTCAAGTTGGGTCCACGACACCCCGGCTGCTTCAGCTTCACTGACAGTTGACCTTTACAAGTTTTTTTCTTGCTGTCCTCTATCTTTAGGGAATTCCATCCTAGTGTCTGTTTGGTGATGCTGCTAGTAGGTTTACGCAGTGTGTACAATCCTGATATTGACAGGAAGCCTGTTTTTAAAATAAAATATTAACGGAACGTTAAGGATTAAAAAGCAACTATAAATAAGCATGAAAAATAATCTTCATAAATGATGTAGATTAATGTAGATAATTTAAGATAAAGACTGTTAGAACTGATCACGGGGGTTAGAACATACTCACATACTGGTACGCCAAGAACAAAAACCAGATGTGTTTGTACTTAAAGGTCCTGTTCAGATGGGTTGAGAAGTTGTCCTTCATAATCATATAGATCAGTGGTTCCCAACCTTTTTCGAGTGGCGACCCCCTTTTATAACAGTAAGTGACCCGCGACCCCCATAGAATTAAAAAGCCGAAATTAGTATGGAAATTAATAAGCACTAAAATAAGATTTTCTAGTAAACTTTCAATATGAACTACTCTTGATAACTATTTTGATAGCATGAGTAAAATTGCATACTATTCACTAAACCTTCGTGGTTAAGTTTTAAATTTTTAAAAATTTTTGTTAACGCCAACCTATGTCATTATAAGTATCATAATTTTGTTTTTAATCGAAGAATAGTGTTGAAAATATATTCTCGAAAAGTCAATCAATTTTACACAATCAGATTCATCTACCACACCGCAGAGTTTCTCAAATTTACAATATTTCCAAGATTTATTTTCTTTACCGATTTTGCAGCTTTGATAAAAATGCCCCGAGATTATCATGGAAAGTTATAATATTCGTTCATTTTCCCTGAAGCTTCAGGTTATGCTTATCTTGATGTTCGAACACATCTGCTAGGTATGATACTTTCTCCAACCACTCTATGTCGTTTTAGGTATACCAAAAGGTCTTGTTTCCTCTGCACTTCCATGAACAATTTGATTTCAGATTTCAATTCAAAAACACGATTCACAACATTTCGTTTGACAGCCAGCGTACTGTAGTGTAGAAGAGCAAAACCCCGTGATCTATATTAATGTTTTTGCTCAGTTCTTTGAAGGCTCCAGATTTTATATAATTTACGACTTATACTAGCAATGGACTCTTGATGTCGATTGGTAAGGGCAGTGTTTAGGGAGCTAAAGCTTTTCTGTTTTCTGAAAGCCCGATTTTGAGCTAAACATAGATGGCGCACCATCAGTACAAACCTCCACAGCCGTTCTAACCCAATTTAATCATCCAGTTTCAAAAAAGGTATTTATTTTCTCCATGCTATCTTCACAAAAGAGCAACTTTTCTTTGCTATCATCCGCATGAATATAGACACAGACCAGCAACTGCGAACACGAACTCACGTCTGTTGATTTATCAACTTGAAAAGCAAACAATGGTGAAAGCTTTATTTCAATAAAAATGTGTTATTTAACATTTACGTACATGCAGAGTTTGATGAGATTTTCTCCTATTGTTTTTTTTATTTTGCTTGGCATTTTCTATCGCGACTTCATTTGATGCTTGACTAATGCTGGTGAAAACTTCCTGTTCGATCGAGTCTCTGGCGTTTGCCAATAGCTTCTTACCGACGAAAGAACTCCATATATTTTTTGGTGTGTTCCGAATGACTCGTCTCAAATGACGTTTTAGTTTTGAAGATTTCATAGATTCGTGACTGAGAACAACTTTGTACAGTGCGCTTTGTTTCTTCTCTATAACATTTCCAGTGATGTTAATGAAGCCGAATTTCAAAAAATCTTCTAAATATCTATGTTTTGTTTCAAATTACTAAGGTTTAGTATACCAGTTGGCGACCCCCCAGAAAGACCTTCGCGACCCCCAGGGGGGTCGCGACCCCCAGGTTGGGAACCCGTGATATAGATAGAATAAACAATAATTCGTTTCAAGAATTGCAGCTTTCAGTGCCCACTGAGAATTAAACTTAACAAAAACAATTTGGTTGATTATAAAATATTTTCAGACTAAATCCAACTCGGAGACTGGGTGTATGTAGCCATAATAAACCCACATACAACCGCTTTCTAAAGGGAGATTAGTTCTACGCCTAAACAAAATAACGAGCGTTATTTTAAATTATAATCCTCATATATCAGGGACACCATCTTCTAATGAAAGCCAAAAATACCAGTGTGTCTTTTGTGAGCAGGTTTTGTCAGTCTGTAGCCCGTGATGAACACAAAACCCACACATTAGCTCCAAACAATTTTTATAATGCTCGACCTATGAGAGCTTACTAAAATAGATGTTTTATTGTGACGAATCTAAATGGCGAAATGATTATTTAAATGAGACACAAAGGGAGGTACTTGGGAAGAGAGCTAATAAATCTAATACATAAGGGAGACATTATATGAGGAATTAGAAATAACTTTAATGACAGCTGTTTCCGTACAGTTGATAAATGACTGTAAGAGGCGTAGTTTGAAAGGGAGTACCCCAGTGGCGTAGGCAGCTATCTATCATGTGAAAGGGTTCCTAGCACCATAACACCCCTAGCCTACGCCTTTAGACAACAATAACTAGCTGGTTCTTTCATTTGAAACGAAAACCAATCTCATCACAATCCTCAATATAATCCTCATTACAATCCCCATTACAATCCTCATTACAATCTCAATACAATCCTCATCACAATCCTCATCACAATCCTCATCACAATCTTATCATAATCCTAATCACAACCCTCATTACAATCTCATCACAATACTCACCACAATCCTCTCACACTCAGAGAAATGAAACAAAAACTCGAATCAATACTAACCACTACTGTCCAGGGAAACCACTCTAGCCCTACTTACTTTATCTAGCCGGCACATTAACTTATCTAATATTTCTTGAGTGTTTACTAAATTTCCTAGATCTTTTTTGTTTATTGGTGGGGATGGTGTTGGGTGGGGAGGGAAGATGGTGTCATAAGACCGAAACTTTGTTGAGGAAAAATTCTCGGGGGTGGTACCTTTGTGTACCACTAAATTTGTATCATGAAACTAAAACACATATAGGGATAAAACAAAAGCTGTGTTTTTTTTTTTACTAAACACTGCTCAACTGGTTTTCCTTATCTTCTTAAACAGCCTTCACCATCACATTCACATTTTAACAATCACATTTACATTCACATTTTAACAACATACACATTCACATTTTAACAACCACCACATCTTCATTTTAGCAACCACTATCACATTCACATTTTAACAACCACTATCACATTCACATTTTGACATCCATCACATTCACATTTTAACAACCATCACATTCACATTTTAACAACCACCATCACATTCACATTTTAACAACCACCATCACATTCACATTTTAACAACCACCATCACATTCACATTTTAACAACCACCATCACATTCACATTTTAACAACCACCATCACATTCACATTTTAAAAACCACCATCACATTCACATTTTAACAACCACCATCACATTCACATTTTAACTACCACCATCACATTCACATTTTAACAACCACCATCACATTCACATTTTAACAACCACCATCACATTCACATTTTAACAACCACCATCACATTCACATTTTAACAACCACCATCACATTCACATTTTAACAACCACCATCACATTCACATTTTAACAACCACCATCACATTCACATTTTAACAACCACCATCACATTCACATTTTAACAACCACCATCACATTCACATTTTAACAACCACCATCACATTCACATTTTAACAACCACCATCACATTCACATTTTAACAACCACCATCACATTCACATTTTAACAACCACCATCACATTCACATTTTTAACAACCACCATCACATTCCCACATCCACTTCCCACTTCCACTCACCACCCCATCCTTGTAGACAGCCAGGAGGAATAACTCTCGTCTCTTGTTTCTTTTACAGCACAATGCACTTGAATGTGAGTAGAGTTAGCCCCCCTATCAATCAGAGCGAATAAGCCCAAGTCTTCGGCTCATGAATATTAACGTGTGGAGCTACTGCAGGGGTAAGGGAAGATATGATGCCCTCGTATTTCTCCACTTTATTTAGCTTTATGTGTAATGCATCTATTGCGTGGGGGAAAGTTTCCTATTGCGCACTCAGAATTACTTCTAAAAATAGCCTTGTTGTAGAGGTTCCCAGAAAAACAAAACGGAACAGACAAAGGCGCAACCGAAAATTGCGCAAACAAAAAAAAAATGCGCAAATGCAAACTCAAACAAATATTTTTATTTTGTTGACTTTTAGTGAAATGCTGTTTTATTGTGTTACATTTTACACGACTGTTTATTTTTTGCTAAAGTCTTTTAGTTATCGATTAAAAAATAAATTCAATGCGGTCTTTTTTTCTGCGCACTTATCCGCTGCGCAAATTACGTTGCGCATTTTTCTGGTCACCTGTAGTATCTTGTTTAAAAATAGAACCACATGACACGTTAACTACGTCACAGATTTCTAGCGTGTTGTGCTAGAAATTAATGGGAAGTTGCCATTGGTTAAAATTAATAGTTTTTGTCCAACTAAATATCTGGGGTGATCTTTAAGGTATTCTCCACAATACTGACTGGTTAGTGATTCGTTTTATAGCCCTGCCCTTGTTTGGGCCAATTTTGAATCTACGTTTTTCAAAATTTTTCGTATGATAACTCTATTTATGATATTGTACCAAACATTCAAACGTGGAGATGGGGTGTGGGTGTTGTTAGAAAAAACAGAGCAGACCCGCATAGTGTATGGCCAGACAGGCGCTAGAAAAGACGCCAATCCAAAAATAAACATGGGGGTCTGAGTTTGAAAATAATCAAAACATACTAGAATAGATGCGGCCATAGGAGTTGTCCCTCGCTATATAGTTGCGGTCCTTGGTCTATTATTATACTTGTGAGCAAAAACAGTATGTAAATCTGTATATTGGACGTAAAGTAATATGTTTATATGTTGTAATGGTTTGTGTTCCGAATACTCGAATAATCACTGATTGGGAGAATTGGCATTTTTAGACAATTTTCAGTCTACGATATCACAAACACACGTTCACAAATATTCTTTCATAAAATTATTCAAGACAGCCTGTCTAAACAAATAAGGCTCAACAATTATATTAAAAACGAGCTGACCCGCGACGTAGCATACGCCGCCATCTAGTTGTTTTATTTTTGTGCTTTTCAGTAATTCATAATTTGTGAATTCGACAGTACCAAATGCTGCCACTGAAAATATTTGCTTTAAAACACTATCAGTTGCTCGTTAAGGACGATAACCCCCTCCCCTTTCCCCCAACCCCCCCCCCTACGTGAAAGCAGCCTCCTCTTAGTTACCTCCCCTAAGTTTAAGATAGTTTCAAACTAAATTATCTGCCCCTAATAGCCGTCACTAAACCCGGCTCCACGATTGTAAATATTAAGCGTGAACCACAGCTCACCAGACCATGTAGGGGTGGGGGTGGTTGCGATATGCCTAGAGAGGAAGAGAGGGGACTGCAAGGCGCGCTTACAGCTTGTTTTCTAACGTCTCCAAGAAGAGTATTATATATAACGAGCCGACCCGCGGTGTATCATATGCCGCTATTTAGTTGTTGTTTTTTCTACTTCTCAGTAATTCATAATTTGTGAATTCGACAGTAACAATACTGCCACTGAAAATATTTGCTTTACAACACTAACCCCCCCCCCCTCCCGTGAAAGCAGTTTAAAATCGTTTCAAACTAAATTATCTGCCCCTAATAGCCGTCAGCAAACACGGCTTTGTTAAATGTAAACAGCTTGAACCACAGCTCACCAGACCATGTGAGGGGGTGGGGGGTGGTAGCGACAGAGAGGAAGAGAGGGGATTGCAAGGCGCGTTTGCAGCTTGTTAACACGTTTTTCTTAACTCAGCTTCGCGTTTGTTTGTTTGTTTGGATGTTTGTTGTTAAAATTGACATCGAAAATTAGCCCACTTCTGATTGCTCTAGAGATCTGAAATTTGGCATGTAGGCTACTTTCGCCTAACAATTTCAGATGCAATCATAAAAACTAGCAATTAGAGACCGTAATTAGCTTAATTTAATTACGCCCCAAGGACCATAAAATTGAGGACATGATTTCTAAAGATACCGACAAGACTGGAGGCCTATTGACACAGTTACTTCGGCCCCAATCGATGTGAGCGCGCTGGCCGTGATCGTATATCGGTTAGTACTTCGCGTTGTGGCAGCGACAACCCAGGTTCGAATCCTGGTTGCTCAAGATTTTTAGTCCGTGTATTTATAAACACTTAGTCAAGTCATACTTAATCAAGTCATTAGATAAAGTAGAAAATAAACTATATAAAAAACTTTTAAAAAAACCACGTTTTTCATGTGTAGCAACGGACTAAAAAGGAGAAAATAAAATACTTAAAAAAAACTTTTTAAAAAACCACGTTTTTCTTGTGGACTAAAAAGTAGAAAATAAATTTTCATACATTTGATGACAAAAAACGTGGGTCGGGCAGATGGGTCGGGAAATTTGATGGTGAACGTACCCACGTTTTTTGTCATCAAATGTATGAAAATTTATTTTCTACTTTTTAGTCCACAAGAAAAACGTGGTTTTTTAAAAAGTTTTTTTTAAGTATTTTATTTTCTAACGGCTCACAGAAGAGAATTATATATACGAGCCGACCCGCTGCGTATCATACGCCGCTATTTAGTTGTTTTATTTTCTACTTTTCAGTAATTCATAATTTGTGAATTCAACAGTACCAATGCTGCCACTGAAAATATTTGCTTTAAAACACTACCCCCCCCTTTCCCCCAACCCCTACCCTACCCCCCCCCCCCCCCCCCCCCGTGAAAGCAGTCTCCTCTTAGTTACCTCCTGTAAGTTTAAAATCGTTTCAAACTAAATTATCTGCCCCTAATAGCCGTCAACAAACGATTTGTAAACATTTAGAGTGAACCACAGCTCACCATATCATGTGGGGGTGGGGTGGGTGTGGTAGTGATAGTGATAGAGAGAAAGAGAGGGGACTGTAAGGAGGCGCTTGCAGCTTGTTTTCTAACGGCTCCCAGAAGAGAATTATATATATAGATAGATACCCTGCCATAATAACCTCCTTTCCCCACGCATCCCAAGACCAGTGAACTCGCTATTCATCCGCCGAAATGAAACGTGCATAAAGTAATCCCATCACAAGCCTCAGTGCAGATCTCGGCATAAAGAACAATACATTACGGCCAGCGTCCGACCATCTAGCTGTAAGGGAAGTAAGCCGGGACTACCATAGCCAAGCGGGACAACTCTCAGCCCATCTCTGCTAATGAGTCTGGCTCTAAAGACGAGTAACCTATTACAGCTCGCTCGAGTTTTCTCTTCCACAAACACGAGCCTCGTTTTGATGGCTCGGGTTGAAAGGTCGGGCCCATCTTTGTACTGTAATGGCATTAGTTTTAACGTCTACTTAAAACGTCTTTGCTATTGACTAGGCTACGTGTGATCTCTAATAGTACTTAATTTTAGTCGTGTTAAAGGGGGGAAATCTAACTTTTCTTAAAGTATTTTTAGCCTAAAATTTAAATCAATTAGAGCCGGAAGCACGTGACGTCATATGTGGTCATTTCTGAAGTGAATATTCCGACTTAATATTTTGTTTGAAAAGATTTTAATGAACTTTAATGTTTGAAGTTTTGTAGTTCCCGTTCCCAACGAGTTCTTCACACGGTTCGGTCTATGTCTGTGAGACAAATAACAGTGGTTCGAGAAAAAGGTGAATTATAAAGAGGCTTCAATAGGAATTTATTGTGATGTTACGATCATTAGTGTACACATTGTGCTGACTGCTTCAATCATTACTAAATTAAAGGTTGGGATTTGATATCATGGCGATATATTGTACGAATTTTTGTGTACTTGTATGGGAATTTTAAAGATTTATTGTATGTACATGTGTGTGATGTTTCACAAATTAGTGTACTTGTATGTGGAATGTTAAGGATCTTTGTGTTTAAGCATACTTGTATATGATGTTAATACAGCAAAATAACTAGTGTCTACACATATATCACAACGACAACAGTTAAATTGAAACTATATTGTTACTGTACCAGACGTTCAAAAGCGGTTTCTTCTAAACAGAATTTTTTGTAATTATTAGCTGAACTTCGTAAACAGAGACACAAGAAACCCCAGAAGACTTGAATTTTTAAAGTAATCGAATCCAATAATTTTAAGCCTATTTTCTCCATCGTATATCGAGTTACCGTTCATAAGCGTTATAAGATTTCAGATGGAGGAACCTTATCCGATGTGAGTCAGCGACTTGTTTTATTTTTGTCTACAGAAGTGAAAACTTTACCCAGAGAAATGGTTGGGTTCGTTTAAATATCATACACTACTTAGTGCTGAAATATAACATTTGTACATCATATGCTACTAAGATATACCGGCAAGTTAAAATATAACATTTATATATCATACGCTACTAGAACTTTACCGGTTGAAATATAGCATATAACATATACGCTACTTAGATATACCGGCAAGTTGAATTATAACATTTATACATCATACGGAACTTAGATATATCGGCACGTTGAACTATAACATTTATACATCATAAGCTACTAGAAATATACCGGCAAGCTGAAATCTAACATCAATAAAGACTTGCGTAAGTAACTTAAAAACACAATGAATACAGTTGGCTCAACGACGGGACTCAAGAAATTCATTAAAGCTGGCACTTTAGAAAATGGTGTATTCATCTGTCCATTTAAATTTTGATGGTATCATTAAAGCTGTCCCATCATGGCGTTATTAAAGTTGGACCTTTAAACTATCGCATTATTAAAGTTGGTACTTTAAATAATGGCTTTACTAAAGTTGGCCCTTTATACGATGGCTTTTTTAAAGTTGGCCGTTTAAATGATGGCCTTACTAAAGTTGGCCCTTTAAATGATGGCCTTTCAAAATTTGGCCCTTTAAATGATGGCCTTTCAAAAGTTGGCCATTTAAATGAGGGCAAGAGAAACAAAGAACAGCGTCAGAGATAAACTGACAGAAACGTCGCGTCACTCATACTGACAGGTGCCAGGCCAGATTGTGACAACTTAGTCCACGAGTGACATCACATACGCCATGACAACATAGTCCATAACGTGACAACATATTGTGCACCTGTACCAAACACACACACACACAATCATATATATATATATATATATATATATATATATATATATATATATATATATATATATATATATATATATATATATATATATATATATATATATATATATATCGATTTTTTTGCACGATTACAAGACTTTCTCTATACTTCGTATAATACGAGAAAGTAAAAAACGGAAATTTTAAGTTGAATTTGTGATAATTACTTCCCATTTTGTAAATTCATATTTTACCAAGGGATACAACCGAAACTGTATTCAAACAAGTAGTTTAAATTTAGAGATATATTTCAATAGTAACAAAATAAAATAAGCAGATTATGGTTTATTATTTTGTGGAAATTTATGTTTTAAAACTGAATGCTTTTTTGTCTACTATTTATACTTCTTAAATTTTATAAATATCTATGGATTTAAGCTTATATTGAAAACATTAACTGAATTAAATGTATATTTTGTTGAAGAAATATATTCTCAATAAAGTATATATTATCTAGTTACTGGTCACTTTTTTTTGCCATGGAAAATGGCCGATGAAAACAAATCCCCCCAAAAAATAATTAAATAAAAAACAAACAAATCCCTCGAACCACTATTTAATTACACATTTGCATTTTGAGGTTTAAAAATAAAATTTTAATTAGACGTTTTGTATTATATCAATCTATAAGTAAACCATCTTAAATGAATGAAAGTACATGTAAGAAAGAAGTATTACTATTGTAAATCTGTATCAGTCCTTACAAGCCGAAGATGAAAACTGTAATACTAAAGCGAACATGCAAGGCCATCAGACTTTAGAGTAACATCAGACCATAGCGTGACAACAGACTTTAGCGTGACAACAGACCATAGCGTGACAACAGACTTTAGCGTGACAACAGACCATAGCGTGACAACAGATCATCTCGTGACATCAGACTGTAGCGTGACAACACAAGTCAACAAACAACGTGACAGCCCAAGACATCCAGAGGCGTAGCGACCTATTCCGTCGCTCGGGGCGGACTTTCAATTTGGCGCCCAGCTTCCTCCCATATATATATATATATATATATATATATATATATATATATATATATATATATATATATATATATATATATATATATATATATATATATATATATATATATATATATATATGGTAATTTTTATCTGTGAAAAAGCCCCCCCCCCCCTCAGTAGGAAAGGTTTGTGGCGCTTCTTACCAGTTACTATCTTAACCATTTTCTATATACCAGCCTTAAAATTGATATAGAAAAAAAGATAAATCAGTGTAAAGCCTTGTATTAGTTCATTTTCGTAACTTTGACTGTGTATAATTCTATACTTCAGCTTAAAATGAGCTTTTAATTTAATTTTCCTAACCCTTTTGGCCCCCCCCCCTTAGGGTCGGCGCCCGGTGCGGCCGCCCCACCCGCCCTTCCCTAGCTTCGCCACTGAAGACATCCGACAGATATACCAAACTCACCCAAAGCAAGCAGTGGCGGCCACTCCACTCAGCCCACCCCGCCCAGTAAACATTACGTTTAAGATCATCTGCCCGTGTGATCAGAGAGGCTCTGCGGCTCCTGGAAATCTTCAGTTTAAAAAAACAAACATTTAATCTAGAATTATTCCAAGCTAGAAAGATGTGCACCAGTTTTGTAGGCTTGCGCGCGCTGTGCTAAAAAAGGACGGCCTTAACCCTTGTAAATATTTGTCTCAACGGCTTGGCTTTTGCCTTAAACATGGCTTTTAACATTTGGGTTGTACATTAAAATTGAAATGGATATTGCTTGATGATCCATTGACGTTGAAATGGATATTGCTTGATGATACATTGACGTTGAAATGGTTATTGCTTGATGATGCTCTATCACTCCCAATTAAAAATAATAATCATTAAAAAAGTTTAAAAAAACCCACGTTTTCTGATTGAACTAAAAAGTAGAAAATAAATGCTATAGGCCCTACATCACAATAATGCAAGCGATCACTCTACTATAAGCGATCAAAAACGTGGGTCGCCGAAGTAAAAGTTATATTACTATTGATTAGATAATACTATTGACTTTTATTAGGGAGCTTGTAGAGAGTCAACAGTATTAGAAACTGTAAGAAAATCACGGCGCCCCACGTTTTTGCTCGCTTATAGTAGAGTGATCGCTTGCATTATTGTGATGTAGGGCCTATAGCATTTATTTTCTACTTTTTAGTTCAATCAGAAAACGTGGGTTTTTTAAAACTTTTTTAATGATTATTATTTTCTACTTTTTAGTCTTTGTCTGTTTGTTTGCATTAAAATCTTGCTATCGATTTTATCTTTTCACTTTTTTTGGGTAAACGAAGACAACTCGTAAAAAGACAACTCGTAAAAAGACAACTCGTAAAAAGACAACTCGTAAAAAACACGTTGTTTGAATACGTTACTGACTAGAACACATAGATTTGAACCCGTGTCGAGTGGGATAGCAATCGTGTGCCCAACCACTCGACCATATCGTCTCCCCCAAACTGGCCTACCTCCTGTAAGTTTAAACTCGGTTCAAGCTAAATTCTCTGCCCCTAAGCCTGTGGCGACATGTGATCGTTCGCTTCACTGCGCGCGAGGTACGCGTCGCTGGTTTTTTTTTCTAATGGCTAGCAGAGGATAATTATATATATAGATTATATAGCGGTCTAAAATGCTCAATAAAATGTTTCCATTGATCAATTTAGTAATAATAACAATTGAATATTCAATGGTCATCCAAAAGAAAGCTTCCCTGAAAATTTCAGCGCGCTAGCTAACTGGGAAGTGCCAGAAATTTCGATCGCAAGATTTGATTGGAAAGACAAACAGAGAAAGCAAGTTAAAGAAAACGTGGGAAAATGTTGATAAATAATATAAGCAACATTAATATCCAAAGGGATATTAACTGAAGATCTATAGTAACTTAACATTTTAGGGCATCTTGATTTATGGTCGAAGAATATGTGAACTGTATAGGTGCATGTATGTTTGTACATGAGCGTGTATATGTGTATCGTGCACACCTGTATTGAAATTAAAATGAATCTGAAAGATCTGGCTATGGTTAAATATAACTGGCTAGTTCACACAACGCCAACTAGTAAGGGGAGATGACACTTAGGAAGGGAGGTAATTCAACGATCACTTAGTTGTGCAAATAGCAAAATATTATATCGACATGTTTTTAGAGTTTTAGTTAATTGACTGAAACACCGAATCTCTCCCCCACCCCACTGACCCCTACACCCACTGCAACAAGTAATTGATTTTCATATTATATCCTAAACTAACAAAACTCGATGGACCGTTTGAGCTCCAGTGTTGAATCGATCGCTTATCGGTTGTCCGAAAATTGAAAACGGAAATTTTGAGCCAACAAGTGAGGCCTTAAATGGTTGTTGTACTTGGGGCAGTTATAACCAGAGGGGGGGGGGGGGGGAGAGGGGAGAAGGGAGGGTGATAGAGGGAGGGAGATAAGGAGAAAGAAAGATGAAAGAGGGCAAACGAGCATAGAGGGTGAAAGGGTGATAGTGAGAAGGGGAGTACAAATGCGAAGAAATAGAGGGGAAGATGTAGGAGGGAAGGAGGAAGAGGAAAGATAAGAGAGAAGTAGTGAGATGATGGAGGAGGAGAGGGGGGGGAGTGAAGGGAAGGTGATAAGTACAGAGAGAGGAGATAAGAGTAGGTTGTGGATTGTGATTCCACCAAACGATACTGGTGTTAATGACTTGAGGTCAATGCCCACTGGCCGACCCATGACCCGGTCAAAGACGAATCAGATCCAAGAATTTGTTCCAGACTAGTGATTAGAATCTAAAACCTTCTTAACGGTAATTCCCTAGCAATGAAGTATAGCTAATCTACAGTGTGTGTCTGACTCTACTCATGTACCGTCTGAACCCCATAGTCTGATTGGCTGAATCAGACTGGTGGTGTCGGCGTGGTCGTGTTGGTAAAGCTCATGGTTGCTAAACCCAATAGTACCGAACTGCCTTGTAGTTTGTGTTTAGGTGGGCAAAGGCTTTGGAATCACATTTTTTAAAAGAAAAAGAAAAGCAGCTGAAATCGGAGTCAACACATATATGATGCATAACAAGTTGACACGTAATAATTATGTTGGATAAAATACCGTCCAATATCACAATTTAAGAACGAGGAAGAAGAAGTAGACAGACAGACTTGTGTAAAACAGACTTACACCAGACTGAGACCATAAAGACAGTAGCCGTGTGGATTCAAGTGACGTCAGAAGGGATGTTTGTTTATAAGCTATTGTATTGAAGCTACCAAGACACGAGTACACACATAGATCAAGCATGACCCAACCGTTGATACTATGATACCACTTGTGTAGAACCTGTTTGCTCGAATGAATATCCGCATCACTTTTATGGACAGCGTCTTTATAGAGTTCATCGAGAGATATACGTGGGAGGGACGGGGATGGGAGGTACAGAGGACGGTAAATGGTGAGGTGTGGGGGGTGTATACATGTTTATCTTCAGATGTTTATCTCAGACAGGTTAAAAAAACCAAATGAAGAAGTGTTTTTTATTGACATTCACAAGTCTGGTTATGGGTCAAACCTACGTCTTCAGGTTAGCGAACTTCCCGTAGTGTCAAGGTCGTCACATTTTTATATGGCTGAATGAGAGGCTCACTTGATGATAGCATGCGCCTGTTAATTAGATTATGCAAATAATTAGAGGAATCAGCCACTATAGCTTTCAAATGTGTTTGATTATTTTTTTTCTTTATTTTTACTACGTAGCTTCTAATATCTGTAATTTTGTTTTCCGTGTTTAGTGTGTAGATTGTTATTGTTAATGGTATACGTTCTCTACTCATATAGGCCTACTGTGTTATCTGTACAAACCTTTATAGTGTAAGACAAATAGATCTGTTTTTCCTATCGGCGTAAAGTCAATTTGATTGAATGAGGCAATTAATGGCGCTAATTAATCACCATCCGGGTCAAGCCTAATGAATGTACCATCAACCGCTAGCATCTGATGGCGCCACCTGTACCCACTGATCATGTGATACGGCTCTAGTTCTTCCACTGCAAGCACCATCGATTCTCGTGAGAAACTCTCGCTGATGGCGGACTGTGCCGGTGTGGGGGTAGGGAGGGGGGGGGGCTGACTGTGCCCGAGGGGGAGGGGGCGCGGACTGTGCCAGTGGCTGGGTCTGCCGCGTGGACAGGCGGCAGGCCGTGAACGCCCTCTTTTGTCGTCTGCCATAAGAACGGTTGGGTATGTGGACAATTACAAACATTTCTTTACTCATGTCGGTGAGGTCAGTTGAATCATTCTTTTTGTTGTACAGTTCAATGTAACAAACAGCTATAGGTTATATCTAGCTTTGTTGTATAGTTCAATGTAACAGTTAGTTTTAGGTTATATCTATTTTTTAAATCCATGTATAAGTCAGTTTTAGGTTAATATTTCTAGCTTTCTTTTAAGATCAAGTTATAAGTCAGTTTTAGGTTATATCTATCTTTGTTGTATAGATCAATATATAAGTCAGTTTACGTTTGTTTTACAGAAGAATCTTAAACTCAATTATAAGCCTAATGTATGTTTCTATTAAAGATTAATTTCAAAGCTAAGTGTGTATCTGTGTTGTGAAATTACATCTAAAGTTGTAAGTCAGATTTTTATATTTATAATATATATATATATATTACTGTTGTTAAATAACTGTACGTAAATAGCAAGAAAGTGTTTACATGTTGATGTTGCGTGTTGTATGCTTTATCGGGTTAAACGCGGCTGTATGTGTGAATAAATGCGGGGACATTACTGTTCTAGTCAAGTATGTCTATCATGTAAACTATTCGAACCTTTCACTATAGAGACAAATTTAAAACATTTTCTAAAAATTATTATTAAAAAAAAAACCAGAAAAAAAGTACTACTAAATACTCTTCCGTGTGCTAACGAAACAGTACATTATATTAGAAAACCATAATCGATGTAATCCGGATGATTTTTTTGTGTTGACATGGGCATCTAAATTGTGTCGATTGCATTTTCTAATGAAAGAAACTAATTAAGACTTAATCATACTTAAACAAAGCAAGTAATCGACAAAGTGCTCATATGTTATTAATGAATTTCGGAAGATGAATTGTGTACTTATGTTGTTTATTTCCCAACATTAGTTCATCACTCCCATACGCTTGAGCATTAGTTCATCACTCCCATTCGCTTGAGCATTAGTTCATCACTTCCCAACGGTCGAGCATTAGTTCATCACTCCCATACGCTTGAGCATTAGTTCATCACTTTCATACGGTCGAGAATTAGTTCATCAATTTCATACGGTCGAATATTAGTTCATCACTTTCAGCCTGCAAATGTCGACATGTCAGAATCTAATTAGATTTTTCTTTACTTTAAAAATTAAGACTAAGACACTTAAGTGCTTTGATCACGAGTATATGTAGAGTTCCGTTTTAAAACAAATTAATTTTAGCACAGGATAGGTATAGGAAGAACGTTGTTTTAAAAAAAATAATAATACAGAGTTAACATCTTCTTAAATGGGTTGTTTGTTAGATAATTAAAAAAACGTATGTTGCAAATATTAAAAAAATAGGGGTCACTAAAGTGATTTTATAAATCTATATAAGAAATATTGGCCAATCAGATAGTCACCAAGGGGATTTATTCATTCGATGCTAGATTTGTGTTCATATAATTTTGATTTCTACATATTAGATTCGCGTGAATCACATTTTAAGTAAATCACATCATGTGAAAAACATATTTAACCAAAAACCACGTCTATAAACAAACACATCTGCATAGCACATCTTATTAAAACACATTAGATGTAAACCACATTTCTGTAAATAAACCACATCCCATGTATCTCCCCCCCCCCCCGTGTGTTACATCCCCCGGGGGACCTGACAAACCCACCCGCACATGAAAATCGCTGCAAGCCAAACCCATTAAACAAATGGAGTTTTCTTAATTGCATTTATTTGTGGATATCGTTTAGACATGGTTCGGGTGGCCAGATAAATCTGCATGAAGCTAGCAGTTAAAAAACGTCTTCAAGTTGTGCTTAAGACGTGGGGTGCACCGTTTTACAACACGCGGTGTGGTTTAGGTTTATACAACAATATAGTGTGTTGGTTGCTTATACAACAATATATTGTGTTGGTTGCTTATACAACAATATAGTGTGTTGGTTGCTTATACAACAATATAGTGTGTTGGTTGCTTATACAACAATATAGTGTGTTGGTTGCTTATACAACAATATAGTGTGTTGGTTGCTTATACAACAATATAGTGTGTTGGCTGCTTATATACAATATAGTGTGTTGGTTGCTTATACAACAATGTAGTGTGTGGTTGCTTATACAACAATATAGTGTGTTTGTTGCTTATACAACAATACATTGTGTTGGTTGATTATACGACAATAGATTGTGTTGGTTGCTTATACGACAATATATTGTGTTGGTTGCTTATACAACAGTACATTGTATTGGTTGCTTATACAACAATATAGTGTGTTTGTTGATTATACAACAATATAGTGTGTTGGTTGCTTATACAACAGTACATTGTATTGATTGCTTATACAACAGTATAGTGTGTTTGTTGATTATACAGCAATATAAGGTGTTGGTTGCTTATACAACAATACATTGTGTTGGTTGATTATACGACAATAGATTGTGTTGGTTGCTTATACGACAATATATTGTGTTGGTTGCTTATACAACAGTACATTGTATTGGTTGCTTATACAACAATATAGTGTGTTTGTTGATTATACAACAATATAGTGTGTTGGTTGCTTATACAACAGTACATTGTGTTGGTTGATTATACGACAATAGATTGTGTTGGTTGCTTATACGACAATATATTGTGTTGGTTGCTTATACAACAGTACATTGTATTGGTTGCTTATACAACAATATAGTGTGTTTGTTGATTATACAACAATATAGTGTGTTGGTTGCTTATACAACAGTACATTGTATTGATTGCTTATACAACAGTATAGTGTGTTTGTTGATTATACAGCAATATAAGGTGTTGGTTGCTTATACAACAATACATTGTGTTGGTTGCTTATACAACAATACATTGTGTTGGTTGCTTCTTGCTTCTATTTATTGATTTATGAAAGTATACACCATTGTTATTTGTATCCTTGATACATCAACTTATAAAAACATACTGTATGACAGCTGGTTGCATCAATATTATATGTCTCCTTAATGCATCAACGTATAAAACAATGCCGGGTGTCTACTAGTTGCGTCTACTTATACAACAGCATTGTAAGTCTCTTTGATGTAACTCCTGTTTTAATGGAGCTATTCCTGGCATTAAAAGACACTCTGGTTTAAAAAGTTTTTTTTTACCAACTAGCAGTAAAAATCAGATTAGTGACGACAGCGGTTCGTTGGTTCGGTAGTTAATAGATCACATTTACATTGTTGTTTTGTTGTGAGTGGTGTGTGGATGTGTTGGTGAAGTGAAGTGGCGTGGCGTGGTGTGGTGTGGTTTTGTGGTGCGTGGCGTGTGGTTGTGTGGTTGGTTCATCTGGCAAACACATTAAAATTTAATTTAGATTAGAAGATTTTAAAATCACTTGACATAATTAGTCCAAGTGCTTCTCATATTCAAACAGTAATGAGTAGATGTGCCTTACTGTGATTAGACGTACCACCTCTGCCCAATTTACATTTCGCTCTGTACTTTTTGATGTTCCTTTATAAAGCAGCATCGCCGTTCGTACTTAGACGATTCCTTTTTACTTTCTCGTATATACGAAGTATAGAGAAAGTCTTGTAATCGTGCAAAAAAAAAAATCGAGTTTTTTGCAAATCTCGACGTTTTACATCTCACTGATACGGAAAAACATAATTTTGCAATCTTGTCCGTATGTCTGTGTGTCCGTGTGTGTGTGTGTGTGTGTGTGTGTGTGTGTGTGTGTGTGTCCGTGTGTAAACACGATAACTTGAGTACCGTTACAGCTAGGTTGATGAAATTTCATATACAAGTATTATATCAAAATCGTAGATCCGTATCAACTTTTGAGCGATTTCGGATAACCGGAAGTGGTACTTTTTCTACTTTGAATTTTTCAAAAGCCTATAACTTGAGTACTATTTCAGATAGATAAATGAAATTTTACATGTAAGTAAAAGATCTAATTCTCTACCTTCTGTTAAATTTTGAGTAATTTCCGTTGACCGGAAGTAGTACTTTACGCTACTTCCGATTTCTCAAAAAACTAATGTAAATTTATAAAGTACTAATACTATTGCGCACTATTATACACACCTTTATTAGGCGTTCGCTTGGTGCGCAATTGTTTTTTACTGAGATTCTATTCTATTTTTAAAAGTTTCAGTATTTAAAATGGATTAAAGATCATAACTATATCCCCAGTTACCATCCCCTGTTGTTTTATATAAGAATATTCGAGAAAGTTTAGGGGAGATCACTACCGGTTTATTTAACCAGTCTCGTAAACACTAGTTTCAATTAGACCATAAAGTACTCGTCCCGGAAACCCTCAAGGTATTTGTCTCCAGTCTCCACATCTCCCCTCCCCCCCTATGAATTGTCTCCCCCACCCCATGATTTGTCTCCACTACCCCCCCCCCCCCTGACAGGTTCTCAAATTACAGCTGTAGAACCACTCACTTAACGCGCCCCCAGACAAACTGCACACAACTACTCATTATTCACTAGCATTGATTTTTTCCCCCCACACCTCAAGCATAGAGTCTAGCAGCGTTTGTAAGATACATGTGGGTATCACACAGGTTGTATGTCCAACACTGTTGTAAGATACATGTGGGTATCACACAGGTTGTAGGTCCAGCACTGTTGTAAGATACATGTGGGTATCACACAGGTTTTATGTCCAGCACTGTTGTAAGATACATGTGGGTATCACACAGGTTGTATGTCTAGCACTGTTGTAAGATACATGTGGGTATCACACAGGTTTTATGTCCAGCACTGTTGTAAGATACATGTGGGTATCACACAGGTTGTAGGTCCAGCACTGTTGTAAGATACATGTGGGTATCACACAGGTTGTATGTCCAGCACGGTTGTAAGATACATGTGGGTATCACACAGGTTTTATGTCCAGCACTGTTGTAAGATACATGTGAGTATCACACAGGTTGTAACTTGTAGGTCTAGCACTGTTGTAAGATACATGTGGGTATCACACAGGTTGTATGTCCAGCACTGTTGTAAGATACATGTGGGTATCACACAGGTTTTATGTCCAGCACTGTTGTAAGATACATGTGGGTAACACACAGGTTGTAGGTCTAGCACTGTTGTAAGATACATGTGGGTAACACACAGGTTGTAGGTCTAGCACTGTTGTAAGATACATGTGGGTATCACACAGGTTGTATGTCCAGCACTGTTGTAAGATACATGTGGGTATCACACAGGTTGTATGTCCAGCACGGTTGTAAGATACATGTGGGTATCACACAGGTTTTATGTCCAGCACTGTTGTAAGATACATGTGAGTATCACACAGGTTGTAACTTGTAGGTCTAGCACTGTTGTAAGATACATGTGGGTATCACACAGGTTGTATGTCCAGCACTGTTGTAAGATACATGTGGGTATCACACAGGTTTTATGTCCAGCACTGTTGTAAGATACATGTGGGTAACACACAGGTTGTAGGTCTAGCACTGTTGTAAGATACATGTGGGTATCACACAGGTTGTAGATCCAGCACTGTTGTAAGATACATGTGGGTATCACACAGGTTGTATGTCCAGCACTGTTGTAAGATACATGTGGGTATCACACAGGTTGTAGATCCAGCACTGTTGTAAGATACATGTGGGTATCACACAGGTTGTATGTCCAGCACGGTTGTAAGATACATGTGGGTATCACACAGGTTGTATGTCCAGCACTGTTGTAAGATACATGTGGGTATCACACAGGTTGTAGATCCAGCACTGTTGTAAGATACATGTGGGTATCACACAGGTTGTAGGTCACAGTTGTAACACAACCTGGAGGTTTCGGCTATCCTTGCTCTATCCCAATGTAGCATTATCCTATTTTATACCAATGTAATTTCATATACAACAATGTTGAAGCGTTCCAACCCCAATTTATCAGCTATCCTATCCCTATCAAAATATATCGGTTTTACCATTACTATTCCAATGTACGGCTATCATATCCATATCCAAATATACGGCTATCATATACATATCCAAGTGTACGGCTATCATATACATATCCAAGTTTACGGCTATCATATCCATATCCAAATGTACGGCTATCATATCCATATCCAAATGTACGGCTATCATATACATATCCAAATAAACGGCTTTTATATCCATATCCAAATGTACGGCTATCATATCCATATCCAAATGTAAGGCTATCATATCCATATCCAAATGTACGACTATTATATCCATATCCAAATGTACGGCTATCATATCCATATCCAAATGTACGGCTATCATATCCATATTCAAATGTAAGGCTATCATATCCATATCCAAATGTACGGCTATCATATCCATATCCAAATGTACGGCTATCATATCCATATCCAAATGTACGGCTATTATATCCATATCCAAATGTACGGCTATTATATCCATATCCAAATGTATGGCTATTATATCCTTATCCAAATGTACGGCTATCCTACCACTATCACAAAGTACTGCTATCATATCCCTTTCTGAATGTACGGCTATCATATCCCTGTCTGAATGTACGACTATCCTGCCCCTATGTGTCGGTTATTAAATCCCAATGGTTCAGCTTTCATATCCCATTCTTATCCTCACAAACTATTATTCTTAAATGGTTCAAAACTGTTCGACCACCAGCGATCCGCTCCTTTGAATGTTAGACCAAGGCGTGCTGAATTTATGTTAAATGGCTGCAATCATTTGTGTAAAATGTATTTTATTAGATGAGAGAGGGTCGGGAATGTACCAAGATTTTTGTTTTCAACGGAGACATAGCGACAAAATTTAAGAAACTGCGCTATGATATTTAAACTACAGTTTAGCATTATGCAGTACACAAAAGGGTATGTTACACTCGAATTCGGTTTCCCTTGTTTACTGGAAGCGTTCTCTGAGCCATCTTTTTAAAATGCAGTTGACGTCTTCCCCACCCCAATCCTCCCTTTAAAGCAGGGGTCTCCAAACTTTTCAGTCCGAGGGCCGCATTAACTATCAAATTTCAGTTCGGGGGCCAGTTTCTTCCAGGCATGTCTTTGATTTTTCTGGGCAAAGTTCCTCAGCCATCACCAACAAACGTTTTTTCCGTGGACAAAAATATCTCAGCGGGCCGGATGAGAGGACTTCGCGGGCCGCATCCGGCCCGCGGGCCGTAGTTTGGAGACCCTTGCTTTAAAGCAAAAACAAAGCAAAAAATAAAAAGCAATGGCACACCTATTGTGATAATTAGCGACAACAATACATAAGTCTAGATCTGTTGCCGCATTCCACCTAAAGTAGATTCGCGTAAAAAGTGGATCCGTTTAGATGTTGTACCCCTACCTCAAAAATGGATCCATCCATACTGGTACTCCTCCCACAAAAATGGATTCTCTCTCAACCTTTCGACGCCCCACCCCTTCACACCTCAATGAATAGAACATCCATCTAAACATGTAAAACAAAAAACAGTACATACGTCTAAACATAGGACTACTAGCCAGCGCTAACCTCCATTTAGGATCGACACAATACCTCCGCCAAGAGGCAAAACAAAATTCTTCCGCCTAGAACAAAAACAAAAAACCTCCGCGTAGAACCAAAACAAAAAATCTCCGCCTAGAAATAAAACAAAATTCCTCCGCCTAGAACAAAAACAAAAAACCTCCGCGTAGAACCAAAACAAAAAAAAACCCCGCCTAGAACAACAACAACAAAAAAAAAAACTCCGCGTAGAACCAAAACAAAATACCTCCGCCTCGCAGAGGCGTAGCGACCCTTCCCGGCGCCCGGGGACATACTTTCAATTTGGCGCCCCCTTGGGAGCAAATTTTCGATTTGCATCCCCCCTCGAACTTTTCATTTGCACCCCCCCCCCCCCTCAAACTTTCGATTTGCACCCCCCCCTCGAACTTTTCATTTGCACCCCCCCCCTCAAACTTTCAATTTGGCGCCCCCCCTAAGGTCGGCGCCCGGGGACATATGTCCCCCCCCCGCCCCCCCCCCCTCGCTACGCTACTGCCGCCTCGAGCAAAAAAAAAAACAACCTCCGCCTAGAACCATAACAAATGCTTTCTGTTGTCCCCCAACTATGAGGATAAATTGAACCGGTCAACCCTTCTGGTCTGGCATCTCCACTTTTCTCCTCTTTACAACACGGTCACGTGACCGCATGTTATGTTTCTATTGTTGTCATGTCACGTGCCTTTATCCCAAGTCACGTGGCGGAAGCACAAGAGAAGATGCTGCTGTCTGCCCCACCCCCTACGCCTGTAGATTAAAATCATCTAATCATCCGTGGACCAACACAAGTCATTATTTCTCCGCTAACTTTGAAAGAAATCTCGATTACACCAAGACTATTTTTCTTCGCCTCCGCCCAGCATTCTGTATAAAAACAATGTTAGCCCTCATAGAAGGTCAGGCGATTTTAAGTTTTTGAGTGTGTGTGTGTGTGGGGGGGGGAATGGTAGAGGTCAGTTAATATGACTTTTTCCAACCCACATACACTCCATCTTCCGACCACGTCAGGTTGGAAATAAAATTTAAAATACTTAATAGCTAATTTAATATATTGTTTTCTTTTCGTCTCTTATTGTGGGGCCTAGTTTTCCAGGGGTCGAGTTGTTCAGGAATTAAACCGTTCAGGAGTCGAACCATTCAGGAATTGAACCGTTCAGGGATCGAACCGTTCAAGAATTGAACCGTTCAAGGATCGCACCGTTCATGGATCGAAGCGTTCAGGAATCGAACCGTTTCAAGCCCCCCCCCCCCCTGTCCTCCTGATCGCTATAGCCGGGTGGGTCTTGTTAAAAACACGCCAGTCAACCATTGATCACGCCCACTGGGCCACGTTTACCATGCAAATCCCCTTATAAATTGTAGGCACCACTGCTGTCTATAGGGGAAACAAATTGATTGATTATTGAATGCGGCACATGAATAAATTAAATTACTTAAAATGAATGGGTCTAATAGGCTACCCGGAGATTTATGGCTTTAGATTTATTTTTGAAACACGGAAGATGCGTGGGCAAGGTGGGGGAGAGGGGAGGGGACGAGGGATGGGGATGGGGTAAGGGTAAGGGATGAGAGAAAAAGTTAAAAGCAGTGGTAGGATGTTTCATACGTCTTCTGATTTTTGAGCAAGCAAAAATAAAGGAATATTTGAGTTAACATCTAGGAATAAACTTGAGGATGCTTAATTAATTATGCTTAATTAATAATGAATGTGTGTGTGTGTAGATGTTTGTATGTGTATGTATGTGAGCATGTCTATATGTGTGTATGTTTGCGATTGTGTACAGATGTGTGTATGTGCGTCTGTTGGCGAGTCTAAATGTGTGTGTTGGGGGGGGGGGGGGTGTAGTAGATTCGGGTTTAAAAGACAACCAACAGAACGGCAGCATTGAGCGTGAGGGGTTCAATACGACGGAGAAAATGTTACAGCCGGGATTTGATAGTTTATGACATTACATTTTTGTAATCAATCTACTACGTCACACTGTCCCCCATCTCGCTAATGAGTTGCCAGACAGATATAATGTGCTGTCAAGTGAGATCACGTTTCACGTTATATGATACAGCCACCTTTCACGTACGTGACAAAGGTCGCTTTTCACGGGGCGTGATAGGTTTGTTATCTTGATATCCTTGAGACAATCAAGTAGAAATTGTCAGTGATATTCTCACATTTTATGACGGCATCAAATGGAATCTACACTGTCGAACAACGGACAGTCAGGCAAAAACTTGAAACAAAAACCTCTTTGATCTCAAGCAAAGACAAAACCATACATGCTTGTAGTTAGCCTTAATGATAAGAATCGGAGAAGTCATCTTTCTGTATGGTGAGATATGATGGCCAGGATAGAAAGATGTCTGGTAAGACATGATGGCCAGGATAGAAAGATGTCTGTTTAGACATAATGGCCAAAATTGAGAGACGTTTGTTGAAACGTGATGGCCAGGATTGAGAAATATTTGCTCAACCTTGATGACCATAGACATGATGGCCTTATTGAAAAATATTCACTTAGACATGACAAATTTCGAGACATCGCTTACATACGATGGCCAATATTAAGAGATGTTCGTTTAGGCATAATGGCCAATATTGAGAGATGTTCGCTTAGACATAATGGCCAATATTGAGAGATATTCGCATACACATGATGGCCATGTATTGATTGTGTAAACAAAAATGCCTCCCGTTGCTGAAGAAAATTTATAACTTGTGTTTGGCATTTACTTTTTTGCCCACACCGCCAACTCTTGAAGTTAGCGCTACAAAAACGGCAGGGAAGTCTGAGAAAGCCAAGCCCAACAAAAGCTAGTGCCAAAATATAAAGGTCAGGTGCTTCAATTTTCCTGCTAGAACTGGCACAACATCGTCAGAAATCTGGGAGCTGTTAGAAGAGGTGACACAGGCGGGGTCAAAGGTCGTTTTGGGTACTCGTCAGAAGGATACAGGACAATAGATAGATATTGGCCAAGTTGGACATAGGACACGATATACTGGCCACCAATGGACATTGGCCAACAGACAAAGAATTCTGTCTGTAAATCAAATGACACCCAGACAATAAACAAAAGCTTACACACAAAAATGAAATCTGACACTTCAGATAATTAATTTAGATTATTTTTCTAATATAAAAAGTGTTGAAATTTTGTAACACAAAATGGCTCTTTGATACTTTACCAACTGAACCAGGCCCAGTAGCTAAAATGGTTGGTGAAGGCCTTATACCGAAACAAGAGGAAGAACGGGTCTCTTAATGTCTCTCCGGTTAATAGAATTAATTGGGTTTTAAGGCAAGAGGGAAATTGGGTTTTTTTTTAGGAGGAGGGTTTAAAAGCTAGCAGAAAATTGAAATTGCAACAAAAGAGAATTGGCCAGTGATTGATGGCCAGTGATTGATGTGAGAAATATGGCCAGTGGATTGAACAAAGGCCAGTTTTTGTGGTGCAGCGAGGTCGCGGTGACATTCTGGGTATAAAAATAAAATTCTCGAGTTAAGGGAAGCAGGTTTTAAAATTGAGGGGAGGAAAATACACCGGGATTTCTTTTTTAAATTTCCGGCAGATTTTGTTCACTTTGTTTGCCTTCTAAAGAGCCGGTATTTCTAATACAAATGCCGGCAGTCTCAATATACTGGCCGGAAGTCTAAATACAACTGTCAGTATTCAGAATAGACTTTCCGGCAGTCTCAATTCGCTGGCCGGAAGTCTCACACTACTTTCCGACAACCCTAGTACACTCTTCGTCAGTTTTATGACAAATGACGGCAGTCAAAATATATTTGTTATATTGCTTTAGTCAAAACCTTAATACGCCTCTCCAGAATATACATAGCTCCATGACAAGTACAAACTATAGAGCCCGTCTATCGACTACATCAAATGCTAACCAAAGCCTGCATTGTGGGATGGCTTGGTCGACTAGTAGATCGTTTTATTCTAGTCCCTAGTCCACCCAGCTCTTATGGGTACCTAACTTAAGTTGGGGAAGGTAAAGACGGTTGGGCATAGTACTAACTACACCATCCCTACATGTGACGAAATCAAGAAACATATGAACTCTACTTCATCTGCCATATGGATCGCTAGGTCTCAAGAGGGATCTTTACTTTAAAAAAAAATGTAAAGCCGACATTGAATATAAAATATAATTCCCATCATCAGCCCACATCAACTGCAACCATAATTTCCATTAATGGCATACTTCAAGTACAAACCATAATTTCCATCAATGGTATACTTTAAGTACAAACCATAATTTCCATCAATGGTATACTTTAAGTACAAACCATAATTTCCATCAATGGTATACTTTAAGTACAAACCATAATTTCCATCAATGGTATACTTTAAGTAAAAACCATAATTTCTATCAATGGCATACTTTAAGTACAAACCATAATTTCTATCATTGGCATACGTTAAGTACAAACCATAATTTCTATCAATGGCAAACTTCAAGTACAAACCATAATTTCCATCAATGGCAAACTTCAAGTACAAACCATAATTTCCATCAATGGCAAACTTCAAGTACAAACCATAATTTCCATCAATGGCAAACTTCAAGTACAAACCATAATTTCCATCAATGGCAAACTTCAAGTACAAACCAAAATTTCCATCAATGGCAAACTTCAAGTACAAACCAAAATTTCCATCAATGGCATACTTTAAGTACAAACCATAATTTCCATCAATGGCATACGTTAAGTACAAACCATAATTGCAGTGTCTAATTAGACCGCATCGTTCTGCTCACCAAGACCTCATTCTCTCAAATTATTTCCAGTCACCATAAGTCTTTTACCGTGCTTACAGCCGGCAAGAACAAGCGGCAAGATTGCCGTCATCAACATGTAGCCTAAGGTGACGCGTATGGCAGATTAAAGATCGTCCAGGTCATCCACGTTACGAAATTAGGTCCCGTAATTACGGGACGAGATAAAGGACCTTTAGACCTCTTCACTGTCACAGTCAAGGGGAGAGCAGCGCCATTAGAAAGACGTGATTATCTCCCCTCGTTCCCTGTTTAGCCCCTTTGGCGATGCATGTCCAATTATAGAGTTTGTTTTTTTTACTCAGGCCATCCCCGGTACTTTTTCTTTTTAAACTTTCTCTTCAAGCTGTCATTCAATTACGTTTTTTGCGACACATATTGTGTTGTTTAATGATTTTAATTTTAAAAAATCAATGTAAAAAACGGAATTCGAGGGTCGATAGAAAATTCCGGGATGGGATCTAAGGAAATGAATACGTCAACATTTTTAACCAATTATTTCTGCACAATTTCCAAAGTCTATACGCATACACTCGCCATTTCTTTGCATATGTAGGCCTATATTTACTCATATTCGCAGTTCGTTTGAATGATAATATATATCTATAATAGCCTATATATATTTATTAATTTATTAGTAGATTGTCTCGCTAAATTTTAAATTAAACTTTTTCCTAATTTAGAAATTAAGCGATATAATTACAAAGTATATCCATCGTTAGAAAAAAACCCAAACAAAAGTAGGCTCTAACTTATTTTGGAACTGTTGTAGTCGAATTGTACAAAACCACTTGCCTATCAAGTTGCCAGAAAAAAATTCAATTTTTTTTTGGACGGAATTTGGGGCCCCCTAAAAGGTCAGCTGCCACCACGTATGGAACCTGAGAGGGCCCCACACCAGCTGTACATACACATAACCATCGTTGTAAACGTTAGGTACCAGTTTCGTAAACATATAAAACCATCGCCATTGTCCTTATTTCGTCGTTTGCATCCTTATGCTATATAATATACACATTGTTCAAATATGTGGTTTGCAGTTTTGTGAAATAAAAAATATCTCACACATCTCCTTATATCTGTGTACCAAAAATTTTTGGCACGAATTTAGAATCTACGCATTCAATCATATTTTTTTAAAAATAAATAGATTGAATTTAAATTCGATTGCTTTTAAGATTGATTGCATTCATCTTTTTGAATGAAGCTGAACTTGAGAAGACACATTTTTAAAAAATGAATAATTGGAAAAATTTCCAAACACATTGAACCTCGTAACCCTACCAAAATAACACGAGTCTATTTTTAGCCACACGTTGTGTTGGGAGGTGACGTAGTGGCCAGATAAAACTCCGAGTTGACGGTTTGTGTAGACAAAAATGTTTCAAAGTGTTTGTTTGAATTTTTTGTTGAGCCGGCGAGGAAGGGGATGGGGTGTCTGCGCGTGGCTTCTGCGCGTGGACACATGCTCACTTCCGTCTTCAGTTTACTCTCGACACCAAGAACATGCAAAACGTGTTTTCCCACACACCGTGAGTGTTAACAACGAATTTTTTAAAAAATAGTATCATTGTAATGTTGCACTGCATATAAAGAAAATACCTGTCTAGATTATTTCTGTATTCAACAGATGAAATGTTATCGATGATGCTATTTGATTATATCAATATAAATTAATTAGTTTTAATTATTAATTATTAATTTATAAGATATTTTAATATAATATAATTATTCTTTTGTTATATCAGGAGAAAGCACTGTTTTAGAAAAATATCTAGGGATAGGAAACTTCGGGGAGGGGGGATATGGCAAGTTGTTGTAGGTAATTCGGTAATGGCTGATGCTTAATGTAGGCAATTTACTATATATATATATATATATATATATATATATATATATATATATATATATATATATATATATATATATATAAATATGACTGAACTAGTTATAAAAAAGATCTTCATTATAAATTGATGAGTGAAATTAAAAAGAAATTTCAACAAAGTCAAAAGCGAAGTCATGTAACCGGAACTCGTCGTGTAAGGGGAGGCAACTTTGAAAAAAAACTCAACAGAGAAACTTGACCAGAGAGAAAAGGTTAATTCCGTCCCGGGGGAGGGGCTGGGTGATGGTAAAAAATTTGTTAACGTCAGCCCAAGTCGGAGTCAAGCGATTTTTTTTCTGTGGAGAGGCTCTCTCGCCAGAACTCTGCGATAGCATCACGTCACCGGAAGTGGTGTAAAACGCCTTTAAGACGGACGGATCAGCCGTGTTTTACATGCCCGTAAACTGGCCATAATGTCCGACTAAATGACACTCAGAGTGTGGTACAAGTCGGATTTAGGCCACACAAAGTTAGTTTCTCTGGCCACTTCCTGACTATTCACGAATTTACTTACAAATGACAATTTTCTGGCCATGCAAATTCACTTTTGTGGCTGTTTTCAGTGGCCAATTACACATTTCTTTTTAATTTTTTTTAAACCTAGCGATTCAAAACTTAAAATTAATGAACTAGTTAGCTGTTTTTTTTTTGTTTTTTTTTTTTTCAGTGGGTAGAGTACCTCAATAAAAACCTATGGGTAACGTTATAGATCTATATCAATAACTATTTTATCTATAATCTTCAATTCTTTTGTGTTAAATTCTACACAAATAGAAAATGTTTTTCAAGAAAAAATTTTAGCTTGAATCTACCAATAGTTCTATTTCTAAATATGTTGCTTAGCCTATTTTTGCAAATTACAATTTTATCCCCCCACAAATATAAAAAGTGTTATTTTCTAGCTTTCTTTGTATGCTGTATAATTATAGCACACTCAGAAAACAAGTAAATTAAAAAGTCTAGTGACATTTAAGCGCAATTTCCTTATGTTATCTAAAAATAGCTATGTCGTAGCGTAAATCAAGAGCAGGGTTAGTAAAACCATTGGTTAAAATACATGTTTTATTTACAATAGAGTTACATGACTAAAAACCATTGCACGCCTAGCTACTGAACGTGATGACGCAGCCATTGAACGTGATGGCGCAGCTATTGAACGTGATGACGCGTGTGGTGTGTTTGGATAAAAATGCCTAATAATTCGGTCCAAATTTTAATTAATTCAAAAAAATTTTTGTGACCAAACGAAAGGATATTTTTGAAAACTTTCTTCGGCAATAATGTTCTAAATTATGGCAGGAATCGATTAGTACATGTTTCAAGTCGCTAATTGGTCTGGTTGCCGAGATATGGGCCAAAAACTGCATTTTTTCGAGTTTTTTTGGTCTTACCGGGAAATCCATGAAATAAACCCGGAATTTTTATGGCCTATGTTCATCCTCGTAACTTGCTTAACATATTTGCTTTTGGAACTAGTCCTCGATATTGCTTCGTTGAGGAGGAGATACGACTTAAAGCTGCGGACACACATTCATACATTCATCCATCCATCCATTCATCCATCCAGAAATGACGGGTTAATAAACGCAATTCTCCAGAATGGAAATTGCGCTAAAAACTAGTAACCATCTTAACCCGTCGCACACTAAACACACGTCCATAAACAGCTAAACTTTATTTTCTTAACCACTGGTGCATCATGGGAATATTTATTATTTATTGTATTCATTTCCCACGGTCAACATCCCCCTCTCTCTCCCCCCCCCCCCCCCCCCCAACATCCAGTTTTATTTCATACCAGTTTTATATCGTCCGTACTTTTCTCAACCGGGTCGACACACTGGTCCTAGGTTATGGTCCGGAAACCGTTTGGTTATTTCTAGAACTGGACTGAAACGGCTGCAAGTTTGTTGCCCGGATGTATTACAAGCCGTTCTTTATGTGCGCACTAATCTAGACTTATTACTTATAAGGAATATGGGATCTAATAATAGACTCCCCGGTCGGTACGATTGGATGGAAGTTTACCGGAAGTGACGAGACTCCAAGGAAATGGAGCATGTACGAAAAATGTTTGCATATGATGAATGATGGGACCGTGAACTAGGGCCAGACTAAGATGGCGACCAATTTCTTCCCCCTTTATTTTCTCGTGATATTGACTTGGATTACTAAAAAAATGAATCTCGTTTGCTCAATCTCATCTGTCGTCTGCTGGCCTTTGAGTGACCAGAGGAGTCAACGGGGTATTGTTGACGGTTATAGAAAAAAACGGTACGCGTAAAGAAATAGAGACTTTAAAAAAATTGTCTGCGAAAAAAGTGACTCTAAGGGCGACAGTAGTGATGGATTGATAGCTAGGAGACAGATGAAAACAATGGGAAAATATTTCAGACTGACAAAACAAAGCGAAATAATGTTTTGACTGACAAAACAAAGCAAAAGATATTTTAGACTGACAAAACAAAGCGAAAGATATTTCAGAGTCTGAGAAAAGAATTGGGAAAATATTTAGACTGATAAAGAAATGAAAAGATATTTTAGACAGGCAAATAAATGGAAAGTTATTTCTATTTCAGGAAAAACAAACGGAAAAATATTTCAGACAAAACAAATGGAAAAATATTTTAGACAAAACAAACGGAAAAATATTTCAGACAAAAGAAACGGAAAAATATTTCAGACAAAAGAAACGGAAAAATATTTCAGACAAAAGAAACGGAAAAATATTTCAGACAAAACAAACGGAAAAATATTTCAGACAAAAGAAACGGAAAAATATATTAGACAAAAGAAACGGAAAAAATTGTCATATAGACAAAAGTAACGGAAAAATATTTCAAACATACAAAAGAAACGGAAAGCCATTTCAGAGATAAAAGTAACGGAAAGATTTTTCAGAGACAAAAGTAACAGACAGATATTTCAAAGACAAAAGAAACGGAAAGATATTTCATGCAAAGACGAAAGAAACGGAAAGACAAATTCAGAGACAAAAGAAACGGAAAGATATTTCAAACATACAAAAAAGAAAAGGGAAAATATTTCAAAGGGACATAAGAAACGAAAAACTATTTCAGAAAAAAGAAATGAAAAAAATAGTTCCGACAAAAGAAACAGAACGTTATTTCGGATTTAGACTAGTTTCTGTTGAGTTGTCTGTCAGAAAATCTTCAGTTAAAAGCTTTTTAACTTCAGAACTCTCTGGGGCCTTTGTCTCCTAGTGTCCATTTACAACAGCTCCCACTTCAGTTTTTCTTTAGTCCCTCTCTGCCTCCCCCCCCCCCCCCCCCACCCGGTCTCCCCTTCACAGTCCGTCTTCAGTTTTGGTTGCTATTTCGTGTCTCACACTCTTGTTAATCTTCCACTGCTTTAGATTCAGTACTTGTTTTTTTTTTAGTCTATTCTTCCTGTAATTTTCCATCTTTAACTATGTTAATTTGGTCGCTATCTCTTGCGGGTACCGTAAACACCCTCAATTTTAGACGTTCACACGACGAACTGTGGTAAATTTGCTTTTGTTTCCTCATCCAGGAGTTACAACAACAAAAATTGTATCTTTGCTCTGCTCGAGTCGCCCTAGGTCGCCTTACAAACGTCATCACTTCCTGGGTGGCGTGACATCACGACTCAAAATTCTAAACTTGGAAAAAAAGTTTATGAATCAAAGTTCTTCAACACTCAACTATTTCAAAGAGTCCCCCCTTGCCTTCTCTCCCCTAGTTATTTTATTTTTGTCTCACATCTAAATATGATGCTAGCACGCAAGTTTCACAACTCCCAGTTATCTAAGTTCAAGGTAGTGTTTATGTCTTCTTGGGTAGCTCGCATCTCGCGTTCGCATCATCTCTTCTTGCATATCTCGCGTATTCTTATGTAGCTCGTATCTCATATCTAGAACAAAAGCACTAGTATATTTTAAATCGAAGTGTCTACTCGGAAGAAGAATTTTCTCCCCAACGTCTCCACTTAGTCGGCAAAAGATAGCTCTGCGCATGCGCAGTGACCTATGGCTAGGGTTACGGCTAGAATGAGGGTTAGGGGTAGGGTTAGGGATAGGGTTAGGGTTAGGGATAGGGATAGGGATAGGGATAGGGATAGGGTTAGGGTTAGGGATAGGATTAGTGATAGGGTTAAGGATAGGATTAGGGTTGGTGTTAGGGTTCTGCGGTTGTAAACACACGCATGCGCAGTACCATCGAAAACATCGCCGCTAAGGCAAGTCGTAGTTTCTCTCCATTGCGCATGCGTATCGCATGCGTATCTTATTCCGGCTAGAATCAGCCATTTTAAATTGTATTGGCGATGTGTATTTTCCTTTTAAGTTGGTGATGGAACTTTAAAATAAATAAAATTTTCTCTGCTTCTTCGTTTCTTCTTCTTCGTTCTTAATTATTAGTGTTGAAGGGGATCGAGATTTATCTGCCAGTGGGTTTGAACTCGAGACTTTGTTCGAATTTATCAACCATGAGCTTTTTGCCGACTCGGCCACGCCGCCAACACAATTAAGCGTTACGTGTCAAATGGTTATGCGCCATTGAGGCCATTGACTCCGATTTAAGCCTGCTTTTCTTTTTCGATTTGCTTCCATAGCCTAGAAGAGTGGCTGTCCCCAGCTAACGAGCCTCATCTGCCCGAGGGTTCGAACTCGAGACTTTTCGGTTTAGCAACCATGAGCTGTACCGACTCGACCGCGCCGACCCTCATTTTCTTTGCATTGACGAAAGTTTTAAAATAATTTGAACACATATTCTCTAACAACACCAACCTACTTACCTTCTAAAATACGACAACAGAGTATTTAACAGCAGTTACTTTGTCAGAATGTAGTTTCCAGTTGGTGTTTTATTAGCGATTTCATTTAAACTTTGGCAATTCATGAATGTCAATTATTTTATTTTATTAAATGACTAATTAGTTTATAAAAAAATTAACTAAACTATTTGGAATTGAAGGCGAGATAACAAGATTAAGAACTGGTGATCGCTTGATCGGCTTACTGTCGTCTTTGAACTGTCACAGACGGTTGCTTTCACACCAAAGAAAGGCCAAGGTCGTTGAGAAAGGGCAGATAATCGTCTTTCAAAGATCTCGAGCTACTGATCGTGTTTTAAAGCAAATATTTTTAAATAATGGATCCCTAAAAAGTAGAAAATAAAACAACTTCTCTAAAACAACAACCTTTTAACTGCACTGAGAATAAGAAAATAAATGCGAGTTCCTTTCTTTAATAAAAACATTCCTTGTGTATTTTAAACGTGAAGCATTTAACCAAAACATGACTTGCTGAAGTAAATATATGAATTGAATACAGCTTCTTAAAATACGGAAGAATGTTTGAACTAAATATGGGTTGTGTGGGGAAGCTTCTTGTAATAGTTATGGGTTGTTAGGGAAGTAAATACATTAATAATGGAAGTAAAATGGACAAATAACATGTAGTTGTAGAAAATATTTGGGCTCATTTGTAGATTGTTTTCGTGCAGCGAATACGATTTTTTGTAGTATTTAAATAATTTTGTTTTTTTTATTAGATGTTATTGTACCGATTCTTTGTTTTTACAGTAAATATTTGAACTAATTTAGTGTTGCTTTCAGATGGTATTGTACAGATTATTTGTTTTTAAAGTAATTATTTGAACTAATTATGTGTTTCCATTACATATAATTGTACCGATTATTTGTTTTTACAGTAAATATTTGAACTAATGGTGTGTTACCATTACATATTATTGTACTGATAATTAGTTGTTACAGTAAGTTGTAGTGGCGAAATCTTCAACAGATACTAATTCTAGATTGTAATGAAATTAGATGTACCAATATAAGCCCCTGATTTACTGACGTTCCCTGTGCTATATAACTGTAACTGAAAAAGGAGGGAGCGAGATTTGGAGTAATTCCACAATATCCCCTGGTCATTAAGGCTAATCAGATGGCCAAGTTATTAACTCTTCAGTGCCGCTCCTTCATGGCCCCAGGGCTACACAAACCTGGCCTAGGATGGGGTCGGGCCATCATGGCCCTCGCTCTTACTTTTTGTCAACCCTAATCTTCGTAGTAGTGGGGAGGGGGAGGGATGGACAGAGTTATTGATTGATGAATTGGTTCCAGATCTAAGGATGAACTGACTTTTTAGAGGAAGAAAATACAACAGAGTGGAAATAGACAATGGCTATTTTAATAAATAAATGACGTGTCAATAGAAATAAATGGGGTAGTAGACAATAGAGGTGGAAATAGACAAAAGAGCTGGTAATATAACAAAAGAATTGGCGAAAGTTTTTTTTTCATGCAGATTTGTTGATTTATGTTTCTTGCTTTCTAAACGTACATTTTAAGAAAAATCGTTTTAATATGCGTTTAAAACAAATAAAATAAATAAATAAACGCGCTATTTACACCTTGTTCTTAAAATATTTTTCATAACTTTTCGCTCAAGTCGACTATTGTATTAGTCCAGTTTAAGGTTTGAACGTTAGTTTTCATAATTATTAAAGTTTATTTTTACTTTCTCGTATTCGAAGTAGGCCCTATAGAGGAATTTTTGTAAACATGAAAAAAAATGTCCTTGTATCTGTTTTGAATCAAATTTGTAGTTCTCTATCAACTTTGCATCGATTTCCGGTAGCTGGAAGAAAATATCCTACTTACTCTACTTTCGGTTTCTCAAAAGCCAATGCCTTGATCACCGTTTAAATTAAGTGGAAGAAATTGCACATGTAAGTATTACATTGTATGTGCAGGTAGGATGTCAGTCACATTTCAAACGATTTTCGGTAACCAAAAGTATTATTTTACACTATTTTCGTGGGAAGACGATAACTTAAGTGCAGTTTAATTTGGGTTAAAGAAATGTCATAAAAAAAGTATAAGATCCTATGCTAGACTAAGCTTCAATTTTTGAGTGACCCTCCGATATCCGGAAGTGGTTTTTCTCCATTTCTGGTTTCTAAAATACCGATAACACGAGCACCGTTTCAGATAGGTTGACGAAATGTCATACATAGCTATAAGATCTTATTCACTAGTCTCTATACAAGTTTGAATGATTTTGGGTTACAGAAAGTAGTACTTTACGCTATTTCCGATTTTTCAAAAAAAAAAAAGAATTTATTTATCTTGTTTTCATTTTCATTGTCTATCGTCCGTCATTTGCGGAAACGTCGACCAAAATTCCAACCACTTCTACTGGACCGATTTCTTTCAAAGTTTTCACATAGTTCAAGACTCAATGACAATGCACTGTGACATAAAACACGACTTAATTAGACATTCAATTAAATCATTAAAAGTTAAACAATGTTTCATTTACAAACAATGTTTCTTCCAGACTTTTTTCTCCGGGGTGGGGGGGGGGGGGGGCAATTGCAGCGAAATAATTTAACTCTACCCCCTCGATGAGATGCCTGGAAGAAACTCTCTACTTTAAGTGGAATAACAAGTATTTCCCGCAAATGCCACGATCGTGTAGTTAGAATCTTGGCAACTTAAACTATTTACTCACACCAAATCTCCCAAATACCCAGTGAACTCGAAGCACTTAAAACTACTTTTAGTACAAACAAATTCATCTGGGGATTATCTTTTTCTATCCCGATAAAACTTTTGTCCGAATGAAACTAGATCTATGCTTCCTTTTGTCCGAATAAAACTAGATCTATGCTGCCTTTGACCAAATAAAACTAAATCTTTACTGGCTTTTGTCCGGATAAAACTAGATCTATGCTGGCTTTTGTCCGAATAAAACTAGATCTATGCTGCCTTTGTCCAAATAAAACTAAATCTATACTGGCTTTTGTCCGAATAAAACTAGATCTATGCTGGCTTTTGTCCGAATAAAACTAGATATATGATGCCCTTTGTCCGAATAAAACTAGATCTATGCTGCCTTAGAAAATCGTGTTATTTCGGCCACGAACATCTCGTTCACATGTCATTCTCTCGCCACTCGCAGATTTCGGTAAACCAGCACTTCTCCCACACGTCGCCGTACACCGGAAAATGGAATAAGTGCCCATTGTACAAGGAGCATATGTACAATAAATTCTATTACGTTTGACATCGCCTTCTCCCGGGGGTGGGGGTAGGGGAGGAGGGGATTTTTCACGTGACCTTAAGGACACTCGAAATTTTTTTACATCGACAAGAAAATCTGAGTGCGTTTTTCGTCCAAGGTTACCGAGGAGGATATACATTTCTGTCTTACATATACATAGTTAATTTTTTGTTATCATTCACACACACACACACACATACACACACATACACACACACACACACATGTCTATATATATGTATATGTATGTGTGATATATATATATATGTATATGTATATATATATATATATATATATATATATATATATATATATATATATATATATATATATATATATATGTATGTGTGTGTTTATTGACAAATAAACAGTGTGTTCGTTTTAATCGTTTTATAGTTGTAAATATACCAGCAGCTCTCTAATATGTGTGAAAAGCAAGACGTACGTTGTGTAGCTGTATTTACACCTCGCTTACGTTTTTCTTTAAGGTACGGAGTGGTCTAACGATAGAGAGCGAGACTGCTAACTCGTAAGTCTCACGTTCGAATCCGGGTTCAAATCCCATATACCGTTAGGTTTGGAAGGGAGAACTTTACCTTACATTATGTTTCTGGGAACACATTGCCTTTTGCCTGCGCAAATCTTTTATACAATGATACCCACAAAATTACTAACAAAATAAC
Source organism: Physella acuta (assembly GCF_028476545.2). Taxonomy (NCBI): domain Eukaryota; kingdom Metazoa; phylum Mollusca; class Gastropoda; family Physidae; genus Physella; species Physella acuta. The sequence continues at coordinate 565,480 of NW_026731764.1, read as the reverse complement.
TGGTTCGGTTATTTGTAAACTTAATAGTGGAGCAATTTTATTTTGAAATTTGTTTTTAATTCTTCTCTAAACAATGCTTCTCTTTTACCTCGGCATTTTTGTGTTTCCGTTTTTAGGATAAATCTCCCTACGATGTTTCATAGTTCCTCTCCTTAGTTCCCTCACTGTTCCCTCACTGTTCCCGACGCTAAGGACACGACAAAGATCAATCCCGGCATAATGCCAGACTGATTGAGATCTCCAATATTTCTTAGTTCGATCTCCTCACGAATAGCCCAGAAGGGGAGGTAATGGGGGCCAGGGACCTTTTATATGATTGCTTTGTGTGGCTTTATGGTCGTAATTTCATCTTCTTTTAATCAAGTCTCGTCCAATTTATTTGTCTGAACCGTATAGAGAAAATATTAATCTTGCATGGAACTAATCATTAAGCAAATAATCATAAATTCAAATTAGAAAAATATATAATTAGTTGTGCGTCGAACTAATCATTATGTAAATAGGCCTACTCATAAATTCCAATTAGAAAAATATAAAATTTAGTACATCGTAAATAATTTATAATTCAAAATTGTAGAGAAAACGTGTCGCCATCTTACAAAGATTTTGGTTTATGGATTATTCCACTACGGTTAGTTTCAGTTTTCATATAATATCCGCGAAGAATTTGTCTCGGTTTTCGCCGGTTGCATCGTATTTGATATCCGGGATAATAAAATCTAGCTAGGTGGTGTCAATAAGATCCGAAACAACCGACGAAAACCGAGACACATTCTTTGCTGAAAGTTCTATGTAAACTCTAATCACACAAGTTCAGCAGATAGTATTTGAACACATTTCTTCAAATGAGAGGGAACTGATCAAAGATAAGGCTTCTTCTTTAGCAAGTTTTCTCCAAGTGGATTTAGATGCTAATGTATAAAGAGAAAACTCACCCAGAAAACACGGTACCATGTCAATGTTTGCAATTTGTTTATTGTCATGCTTCACTTAAAGCAATTCTAAACGGCGAAACAAGATCGTGAGTACCGGTATTTGCTAAAACTAAATTAGTTATCGATCTAGCAAAAAAAAAAAGCGAATCTGAAATAAAAACATGCCTATCAAATAGATGAGGGACGAATGACCGTACTGGTCTGTCCCTTGGTATTTATTGACCAATCAAAATAGCATAAAGGCAGATGCAATCTGTATCCGGTCGATAGACAGACGACACCCTGACCCACCAGGTACATTACGTCACACGATTTGTGACCTTGGCTGACACTAGAAACGGATGAGCGCCATCCCATAATTTTAAGAAAACCTCCAACTCTTTGAAGTCGCAGGTCAGGCGTTGATCGATACAACTTGTTACAGTACAGATGTCAGTTACATAATGTCATAGTCAGGCGTTGATCGATACAACTTGTTACAGTACACATGTCAGTTACATAATGTCATAGTCAGGCGTTGATCGATACAACTTGTTACAGTACAGATGTCAGTTACATAATGTCATAGTCAGGCGTTGATCGATACAACTTGTTACAGTACAGATGTCAGTTACATAATGTCATAGTCAGGCGTTGATCGATACAACTTGTTACAGTACAGATGTCAGTTACATAATGTCATATTCAGGCTCTAGAATCAGAGGATTTGTTTTCAAGATGTTTGTGTATAAAGAATAGCTCAGTGTATAGAAACCTACGCTAAACAGTTGACATAAGACCCTGGGTGTTATAAAGTCATCATGAGGTGGATGACTGATGACGTTGATGACTGCAGTGAGGTGATATATTCAGATGACAATTTAGAACAAAATGGACTATATCCGCCTTAACGATCCAAACACATAATGTTAACACAAGTTCAATTTAGAGGACAATAATAATATAGAAAACAATAGTTCTGCGCAGTGGCGTAGCGAGGTCGGGTGTTACCCCGTGCGGCACTTAATGGTGTCACCCCCCCCCCCCTAGGGGTAGCGACCCTTCCCGGGGACAAACTTTCAAATTTTCGATTTGCACCCCCCTCCCCTCAAACTTTTGATTTGCACCCCCCCCCTTAAGTTTTTCTCTATATATTTTCCTTGGTGTCACCCCCCTAAATGGTGTCACCAGGTGCGGACCGCACCCCCCCCACCCCCGCCCCCCCCCCCACCCACCCTCGCTACGCCTCTGGTTCTGCGTTTACCTATTCATACATTAAATCAATGTAATTAATTGATTCATTTATTCAATTCAATTTATTCAATGACGGTAACAATAGAAGGCACAGAGGCCTTTAACCTGTGCGACCATGCAACTCTAAGACAAGAACATTAATTCTTAACTGTTCAAACTCGTATCTAGTTAGAGAACTTAGAATCAAACAACTTAGAAATATTCATATAACAGCAACTATGTCCTATCTAAGCTACAATAATATTATAGTATGAAGACACCTACAATTAAAATTAAACGATATTTTATCCAGTTCTCTACCCCAAGCTAATCCTAGTTCTAACACTGAGATTGTGACCAACGATTAACGAAAACAAAAACAACAGAGACCAGTTCAAGATTTTTGTTAAGCTATCACCAGCGACCATCTCGCACGCTGAAGACACAAACAATATGCCTGTAAAATTACTAGACGATCCTGCGCACCGTATCTCATGCACGTCATCGCTATAATGACAAACGGAAATTCCCGATAACAGATGTCAAGGGATAAATTTTTTTGTTCTTAAAATAAATTAGTTGAGCCTGGATAAAATGCATTACGTGTGTTTCTGTGTAGTGGTTTTAATTTGAGCGCCATTTTTTATGGCTCCTAAACCAAACGACAAATTTGAGCGTGTTTACACAAACAGAAGAAAATGTCCATGCCAACGGTGATATACAGCGGGTATAAAGCGGGTCGAGGGTAGAAGTGGGTCCCGGGTTGCAGTGGGTCCCGGGTTGCAGTGGGTCCCGGTTTGCAGTGGGTCCCAGGTTGCAGTGGGTCCCTGGTTGCAGTGGGTCCCGGGTTGTAGTGGGTCACGGGTTGCAGTGGGTCCTGGGTTGCAGTGGGTCCGGGGTTGAAGTGGGTCTCGGGTTACAGTGGGTCCGGGGTTGTAGTGGGTCCGGGGTTGAAGTGGGTCTCGGGTTACAGTGGGTCCTGGGTTGTAGTGGGTCCCGGGTTGCAGTGGGTCCCTGGTTGCAGTGGGTCCGGGGTTGTAGTGGGTCCCGGGTTGCAGTGGGTCCTGGGTTACAGTGGGTCCTGGGTTGTAGTGGGTCCTGGGTTGCAGTGGGTCCGGGGTTGTAGTGGGTCCCGGGTTGCAGTGGGTCCCTGGTTGCAGTGGGTCCGGGGTTGTAGTGGGTCCGGGGTTGAAGTGGGTCCCGGGTTGCAGTGTGTCCCGGGTTGCAGTGGGTCCTGGGTTACAGTGTGTCCTGGGTTGTAGTGGGTCCGGGTTGCAGTGGGTCCGGGGTTGTAGTGGGTCCCGGGTTGCAGTGGGTCCGGGGTTGTAGTGGGTCCCGGGTTACAGTGGGTCCTGGTTGCAGTGGGTCCGGGTTGCGGTGGGTCCGGGGTTGAAGTGGGTCCCGGGTTGCAGTGTGTCCCGGGTTGCAGTGTGTCCCGGGTTGCAGTGTGTCCTGGGTAACAATGGTCATGGGTAATAGCGACATTTTGATTAAATTAATTCAAAATCTAAAACATTTTAATTTAATGTGTTCAGAATGTAAAACGACATTTTCATCATATGTGTACCAAATGTAAAACGACACGTGAACACCACTAGAATTGTGATCATTAAGTTAATTGACTTTTATTTTACTCACAAATTCGTTCGTTTGCATTCGTGTTGAGTACCGCCATCTTTCCCCCAATTATCACCAACCGGAAATTGCCGGTCGTCTAGTGGCCGGTAATTTGTTTCTACCACACGATATCGACAGTTTTCTTCTTATGGAACTTTTTTTTTTCTGGAGAAGGTACTAGGTCACCTTTTCCTGATAGACCTTGTCCTTTTTGTACTACATTGATACCCACTAGCCTTTTTGTACTACAATGATACTCATAAGCTTTCTTGTACTACAATGATTCCAAGACTTTGAAGCCTATTTTACTAAAATTGATTCCCCCCCCCCCCACACACACACAAACACATTTGTGTTGGAATGATTCCCATACTCTCAAACACATTTGCATTGCAATGATTCCCATACTCTCAAAACTTTTTACAGGAACATAATAACTTGCAACCGAATTAAATTTAAATAGATTAATTTATTCTTTTAGTGTTTATACTAGTACCGACTTAATTAGTGAAATTAAAACTAATTAGCATTCACCAAATAAATGAAAACTAATGAGCAATTTTTCACGTTTCGACTATAGATACATTTTTGTTTCTGACCCAATTTGCTTTTCTGTATCTGACTCCACCTTTCATTAAGTATCTGCCTCCAGATATCATTAAGTATCTGACTCCTAGATATCATTACGTATCTGACACGAGCTTTCATTATTTGACTCCAGGTCTAATTATGTTTCTGACTATGATTTTCATATAGCTGGTTTTAGATTCTCACATCTTTCTGCTCCAAAGAAATCGAAAATTTGATCTATCTTATCGGCTGTCTTCATGTCCTCATAAGAATGCGTCAGCTGTCCTAAATGTCCCATCGAGACAGCGCCCCCTAACTTGAATGCCTCTATCTCTGAGACCCCACCCAACTCTGAGGTCCCGGGGTCTACACTATTCTGGGACTGAGTGCCACGATCAAGGGGCGATGGAAGGATTAAGTGATATGATGAAGAGGTTGTCTGACGCTACAAGGAAGAAAGGCTTCATAAAAACCAAGAGCTCATTACAAATTTAGATGGATTGAACAAGTCATGGGGAAGGGGGAAAAACTGAACTAGCCAGCTCAAGACAAAACTGTTCGGACATGGAGGAAAGGGGAAGAAACTTTGATGGCTCCTGTGATGGGGAGGGGGGGGGGTAACTGTAGAGGGCGGGGGGGGGAATTGTAGAGGGCGGGGGTGGACAAGATGCTTGACACAAAAGGTCTCATTTCGTCTGATGTAACCCCCAACTTAAAAATCCCACCTTTTAGTGGTATTTTTGGCCAGTACTGTTCGGTCGAAGTGAGAGGTTGACCGATAATACATCGGTTCAATTGATTTCATTCAAACACTTCGCTTCTAGTTGTGTCCCTGTAATGCTATAGATTTTAGATTTTCATCCACTTTAACCCATTTTCTTCTACTGTTGAAAACTGTCAAAGTTTCCCAGCTACAACTTTTAAAAATTATCCCAACCATTTTTTTTACAATCTCCGTTTACTGGAGTGAACATAGTAAATTTTGTTTTTACAACTCACAGCTACTTTATATTAGGTGAAACACAATCACTCACAGCTACTTTATATTAGGTGAAACACAATCACTCACAGCTACTTTATATTAGATCAAACTATCACTCACAGCTACTTTATATTAGGTGAAACACAATCACTCACAGCTACTTTATATTAGGTGAAACACAATCACTCACATCTACTTTATATTAGATCAAGCAATCACTCACAGCTACTTTATATTAGGTGAAACACAATCACTCACAGCTACTTTATATTAGGTGAAACACAATCACTCACATTAACTATCTAGTAGACAAACTACCTCTTAACAGACTCCAGTTCCCAAATGACTGATTCTAATTTATTTAATTAAGATGGAACAAGCTCTACTTTAATAACATAACGGTATTGAGCGCGGTTTAACCGATGTAGGCCCCAGTTTCCCATCCATAATTGGACGTTGAGTAAAAACGAACGAACTTAAAAATAATTTTAAAATTACTGGTCAGAAATCAATCAACTAACGGACGGTGAAATGAATTTTTTAATATGATGGGTTTTTTTTCATAACGAAATGGTATCTCTGTGGATTGATATAGATCGATACACGTGATTCCACATAAAAGGATTCAGGTTTTGATGGACATATTTTCTGAAACTTGAACGCTGGGAATAAATTATTTATTTATTTATTTTACAAGATAAATAATTCTCCCATTCACGACAACACGTCTGTTTTTTAATCTCTCTCCCCCCCCCCCTCCTCCGCCGATTAAAAAAAGGTTATAAATAAAACTGGAAATAAATGTAATTTCAGACTCGGGAGAGCCGGGCAATGTGACGTCAAGATGGACACAGATGTAGACAAGATGGACAGAACTCATCAGCCGGTATCTCGAGCCTCTCGTCACGTGACCCAGCGATGAGCTTCCTGCACGTGCCCATGACTGACATGTTGCTATCTGGGGAATCAGGTCAGACGTCCAGCCTGGCACCGGGGCACCTGGGCCAGCAGCTCCACGTGTCGGGGGTGTTCATTATCCTGCTAGAGCTGGCGCTGGTCGTGGAGAACCTCATGCCCATACTGGTCGTCCTGCTCTGGCTCAAGTCCCGGGGGGTCGGGGACCGGTTGATTGCAGCCTTCAGTCTCACGTGTATCCTTTCTGGTAGGTTCAGTTTTGTATATTGTATGGTAGGTTCAGTCTTGTTACATTGTCTGGTAGGTTCAGTCTCGCATACTTTCTGGTAGGTTCAGTCTTATGTATTGTCTGATAGGTTCTGTCTCGCATACTTTATGTTAGGTTTAGTCTTGTATATTATCCGATAGGTTCAGTCTTGTGTATTGTCTGATAGGTACAGTCCTGTGTATTGTCTGGTAGGTTCAGTCTTGTATATTGTCTGGTAAGTTTACATTCTCATTTTATCCTGTCTTTTCAAGCCTCGCCTCATCTCATCAAATCTCGACTACCACAAACTCTTGCCACATCTCATTAAATCTCGCCACATCTCATAAAATTTCGTCTACCACAAGGTCTCGTCACATCTCATAAAATCTCGTCTAGCAGAAACACTCGCCACATCTCATAAAATTTCAAAAAATCTCGCCATATCTCATAAAATTTCATAAAATCTCGCCACATCTCATATAATCTCGCCACATCTCATCAAATCTCGTCTACCACAAACTCTCGCCACGCCTCATAAACTCTTGCCACATCTCATTAAATCTCGCTACATTCTGAACACATTAAATTAAAATGTTTTAGATTTTGAATTAATTAAATCAAAATGTCGCTATTACCCATGACCATTGTTATCCTGTCTTTTCAAGCCTCGCCACATCTCATCAAATCTCGACTACCAGAAACTCTTGCCACATCTCATTAAATCTCGCCACATCTCATCAAATCTCACCACATCTTATAAAATTTTGTCTACCAAAAGCTCTCGTCACATCTCATAAAATCTCGTCTAGTAGAAACTCTCGGCACATCTCATAAAATTTCATAAAATCTCGCCACATCTCATCAAATCTCGTCTACCACAAACTCTCGCCACACCTCATAAACTCTCGCCACATCTCATCAAATCTCGACTACCACAAACTCTTGCCACATCTCATCAAATCTCGTCACATCTCATTAAATCTCGCTACATCTCATAAACTCTCGTCACATCTCATAAATTCTCGTCTACCACAAACTCTCGCAATCATCTCATTAAATCCCTCACACCACTATTTCCCACTACATGTCATGATATTTTGTCTATCCCCAGCTCTGGTCCCCACCCCCCTGGGGCTGGCGTCCTACTTCTCCGGGGGCTGGTACGGCGGCACGCCCACCTGCACGACCTACCAGGTGACGTCCACCTGGTGCAACATCTCCTCCCTCGCTCTACTCTCCTACATCTGCATCAACTGCCACTTCGCCGTCTCCCGCCTCAAGAGATACAAACCAGACTTGACCCACCGCGTCATCATACCCACCCCCTCACCAACACCATCCTGTTTACACGCGCAACATCCGTCCACGCCACCCATATCCCCTCACGTAGCACAACATCGCCGACATCCATCTGAGACGCAGTTAACCCCAGAAAACTCCCCAAAGGCGACACAGAAGTACAAAGCTACCAAACCAAACGCGATCACGTCATTAGTAGCAGACGTCCCAAGTGAGCAGACGATACAATTTGATAGAGACACCGTGGGCAGCAGCGTGGAGCGGGAACGATTCGTCAACGACCACAACCATCCGTCACCCAAACTCTCAAAGGTATTTTCAAATCTGGCACAGCATGGTACAAATGAGGATAAAACCCTCGTCTGCTCTAGTCTGCGCGCGCACAAATCCACAAGAGACAACTCAGGTGTGAAAACCCAGACACACAACAAGCACCCCCCGGGGACACACAACAAGCACCCCCCGGGGGGAGAGGAAGCCAAAAACACACCAGTACTCAAAGACGGCTCCAACATTTTCCCAAACTCCGACCAGTTTTTGCTCAATCAATACCAAACGAGTTGCGAGGATGACCCCGTGTCCAGACGCGTCTGCTGCCCTGGGTCAGACGAACCAGGCCCCACCCCAGCGGCCAGCGGTGGCTACGTCCAATTAGTCCACGGCCAGGACGAGCCGGACAATAAATCTGGCCAGAAAAATTGTTTGTGTGGGCTCCATTGTCAGGCCCGGGACTACGTCTCTCTGACCCTGTTTTTCCTCTACACCATCACCCTCGCCATCTCCTCCCTGCCCGTGGTCGGGTTTGGCCCCCGCCCAAACATCAGCGAGACGTCTTGTCGATCCTGGCTCGTGCCCATCCCCGCCGCCACAAAGGAAAAGACATTTTTTGTCGTCTTTTTGTCGTTTGTTTATTTTTGTCTCATCACCGGTTGCAGCAGTGGAATAAGCGTGTGTCTGCAGGTAATTCTATGACTGTCTGCAGGTAATTCTATGACTGTCTGCAGGTAATTCTATGACTGTCTGCAGGTAATTCTATGACTGTCTGCAGGTAATTCTATGACTGTCTGCAGGTAATTCTATGACTGTCTGCAGGTAATTCTATGACTGTCTGCAGGTAATTCTATGACTGTCTGCAGGTAATTCTATGACTGTCTGCAGGTAATTCTATGACTGTCTGCAGGTAATTCTATGACTGTCTGCAGGTAATTCTATGACTGTCTGCAGGTAATTCTATGACTGTCTGCAGGTAATTTTATGACTGTCTGCAGGTAATTTTATGACTGTCTGCAGGTAATTCTATGACTGTCTGCAGGTAATTTTATGACTGTCTGCAGGTAATTTTATGACTGTCTGCAGGTAATTCTATGACTGTCTGCAGGTAATTTTATGACTGTCTGCAGGTAATTCTATGACTGTCTGCAGGTAATTCTATGACTGTCTGCAGGTAATTCTAGGTCTGCAGGTAATTCTATCACTGTCTGCGGGTAATTCTATGACTGTCTGCAGGTAATTCTAGGTCTGCAGGTAATTCTATCACTGTCTGCGGGTAATTCTAAGACTTTCTGCATGTAATTCTATGACCGTCTGAGGTAACAATGAGACTAAATTCATGTTATTTGATTATTATTTATCTAACGACTGGGACTGTCACTGTAAATTGTCACACAATGACTTTGACACTCTTTACCTTGAACTTTAATAACGTTTTTCAAATTGATTCGAACATTTAAAAAAAAAATCAAAGTGGGAGGTTTTAAATTACACAGTTGTTATTTCAATCGGCTATACTATCAGATATTTTTTTGTTTAAAAAAATCAATTACTTCTTTTTTTTAAGTAACAAATATTTAAATTTTTCGGAAATTATAAAGAGATGTTACATACAGGCTGAGTTTAGATTTTAATTTCAAATTGGACATTCAAACTTTTAATATATGAATTAACTTAAATTCTTTAGTAATAATTAGTACATCCCCAATAAAAATGGAATAAACTTTTAAAATTTGTCTCCCTTTACCACGGTCTCATATGGTAACAAGAATTTCTGCCTTGCTAGGTTTTGAGAAGTTTTATGGAAAACAGTAACACTTATTAAATGAGAACCAATGAATAAGAATATTTAACCTCACATAAATCTAGCTTTAATTAGTGGTGATTACGTCATCAGGTGAGCAAGCGCATGAAGCAGGAGAGGAAGCGAAGGTCAAGGTTGTACCACGAGGAGGAGAACGTGCCGGATGTGACGGAACTGGCGGTGCTGGAGGACATGAGGCGACACTACAGCCTCACCTGTATAGGTGTGGCCGGCCTGCTCACCTGGATTCCTATCGTTGTAGGTGTAAAGTTGGGTGCTGGTGTATGTTGTGACAGCTGTGGAAGAATATGACAGTTTATTAAACATGACAGTTGAGTCACAATATGAATATTTTGACATAACAATATTATGGAGTTTGTATAAAATGACCGCTGTAATTCAATATGGCAGAGTTTGTATAACATGACATATGTGGTACAATCAGTGGCGTAGCGAGGGGGGGGGTGCGGACCGGACCGGGCGACACCATTTAGGGGGGTGACACCAAGGCAAAAAATAGCAAAATCTAAAGAGAAGGAGGGGGGGGGGGTACAAATCAAAGGGGGTGCAAATCGAAAGTTTGAGGGGGGGGTGCAAATCGAAAATTGAGAGTTTGTCCCCGGGCGCGCTACATTTCTGGGGGGGGGGGGTGACACCCGACCTCGCTACGCCACTGGGTACGATATGACAGTTTGTATAACATATCAGTGCACAATATGACAGTTTTTATAACGTCATATGAATATGAATATTTTTAACATAACATTGTGTCACAATATGATAGAGTTTGTATATCATGACCGCTGTGGTACAATATGACATTTATATAACACGACAGCTGTGTTTTACACTAATAAGTGTTGTATGACAATAACTGTGGGACTGTGGGTCGAGTGGTAGCGCGCTCGACTGCTAGCCCGATAGCCACAAGTTCGATTCTCGGTGAACACTCAGGACTGCAAGACGTCCTTGAGTCAACCCAGCTCTGATGGGTACCTGACTAAAGTTAGGGAAACTAAACGCAACTGGGCATCATGCTTTTCAAATGCCGAGATTAAGAAACATATGAATTATATCTGCCATATGAATTGTAAGGCATAAAAGGGGAGCTTTAATTATTAAATAGCTGGCGCATAACACGCCTGACGATTTACAACTTTCACTGAATCACTGTATCACATGACTCATTTTAGTGATTTGATTTATTTTAAAAATATGACTGATAATATTAGATGTAGCTGATGAACCAAATATCCACTCAAACGCAATTCTCTTCAAAAAGTTTCACCAGAAAACCTTAACATTTTTTGGACAGTTTTTCTTAACGCGCGGTATTTAGAGTGACATTCAATAATAAACCTGAGAAAAATATTTCATCAGCACCTCCCCAGGGGAGGTAATTTAGTGTATTGTATCCTTATCTTGAAACCTCCACTCCATCTTTGTATGGGTCTTTTGACGGGAATTTCAATTTCAAAAATATCAAACTATCCCCTCCCCCCACTCCCTCCCCAGCTGATGATGACGTTGCAGAAGTCTGGCGTGGAGGTGAGTGAGGCCACGCTCATGTACTCCAACATCGCGACGTCACTTCCGGGTCTGCTGAATCCACTGTTGTACAGCCTCGCGTTGGCCAGGTACAGGTCGGGATATAAGGCCATTTTAGAACGATGCTGCTGTAAACAGAGGAAACCTTCCTTCCACTTTCTTAAAGGTAAAACTCATTTTATGTTTCCTGTTGGGGTCATAGGGTGCAGATGATGGGGGGAGTGGGGGGGGGGGGGGGGGTGAAGAAAGGCATTTGTAACACCTCGTTAGGTTTAATATAGAGTGACTGGCAGTCCAGTAAATATCGTTGTAATATTCTAGAAAGGGGTCGTTCAGTGCATCGTTCAGTAATTGAATACAAAGTGACGTGTGAGTGAATGGTGGATGTAGCTTAGCATTGGTTAGTTTAGTGGAGGAGTGTGGGTTAATTTTGTGTGTTTTTGTGGGGCGGGGGTGAGGTTTAGTTAGTTCAATGGTGGAGAGCTAATGTCTCTTTCTCTATGGACACGGGTGTTTTAGACAGTTTTTCTTATAGATATATCTTTAAGATATTTTTAATTTGATTGTTTTTTCTTAACTTCACATTTGGTTTAATATCTAGGTTAGGTTTTTATCTTATTTTTAAACACGAACAGAACAAAATTGAATGAATGTAGTTTCTCATTGTTCTGTTCATGCTCGGTGCTTGGGTAAAAGCAAGGGTTATGGATAGTGTCAAAACCAGCATCAGGACTAGGGGTCGGGTAATGGCTAGAGTTAGTGCTTGTTTAGTTAAGTTTAGTTTCAACGATGAAAAGATTTATCGAATACAGTCGCGGTGGCGTTGTAAATATCGCACCTACATTTAGACAGTTTGAGTTAGGTAATGGTTAAAGACTGACCCCTCTCCTGTGTTGACCCTAACCCGTCCCACCCCCAGAGGTCCACGGCAACATGTGCAACAGCGACCCGGGGGAGGTGCCCGACACCAACATGAACACCACCCTCAACGGCATCGTCTGCTCCCACGGCCGGCCCAACCCCACCTACGACACACAGTGCATCGAGATCATCGACGACGACGACGATGATGAAGACGATGAAGACTACTACCCCGACGACTGCGATAGCGTGGAGCAGAGAGCCGCGCCAGCAAAACTTAGCGAGAAAACACCGCTACAAGCCGTAGCCGTGACCGGTCCTTCTGCCGGCTCCATCAGAACCATCCTGGCCAGTCAGAGCAAGTCGCCATGGCAACGGCATCAGGAAGTGATGACGTGTGGAGACAAAGAATGTCTGCTGGTGTCTAGCGTTGGGTTGGTGGATGATGAAACAGGGTTGTGAAGAGATTTTATTTTTTCTATATTTTAATATTGAACTAATCAAAGAAAAAAAAATGAAATATTGCTTTGCTATATATGTTGTACAATATAACTTTTCTAAAACGATTCTTCTTTTTTTTTAAATTCGTGTTTTGTTCCGTTATCAGAAAATATTGTGTAAAAAAAACTAAACAAGATGAAATTTTTTTAATGAACAAAATAAAAAACTACTCAATGTACAAAGCCTAGAAAAGTCCTATAGCTGAAAAAAAATGTCATACTATTTTCATTAGCCAACGATTGACCAATGAAGACTTATACGTGTTTTTAAAAGTAGTGTTCGGCGTGGTCGAGTCGGTAACGCTTACAGTTGCTAAACCGAAAATTCTTGAGTTCGAACCTCCGTGCAGATGAGATTCGTTAGCTGGGAACAGCCACTCTTTTAGGAGAGACAACTCAAAAATCTAACAACTGCTGCCTTGTAGTTTTTTCTTGGGTGTACAAAGGCTAATAGGAGCAAATCCATATAGAAAAGCAGGCAGAAATCAGAGTCAACGGCCTAAATGATGCATAACCAGTTGACACGTATACTTAATTGTGTTGGGGAGAATCTCTTCCAACACTAGAAATAAACACGAGGAAGAAAAAGTACAATATTTATTTTATAGTTAGTCCCTTTGAAAGTCTAAATAATTTTCTTTTTTAATTTGATAAAAACCTTCGCTTGCAAAAAGATGGAGAAAGTATTGAACTTTTTAATAAAACATTTATGCCATAAATACTTATTAAATATAATTAGAAGCTAGTTAGATAATAAATAACTAAAAAAGTGTATAGCTAGAGACTTAACATCAACAGAAAGTTGTTGGAAACTATTCCAGTGAAATTATTTCAGTAACAAGTAGTTATGAGCCGTTGAGATTAAATTGCAGAAGTAATTAAAAACCATTTAGGTAAACCTTTCTACTAACAAAATTAATTAGAAACCGATTACATGAAATCATTTTATTAGCAAAAGTAATTAGTATTAGTAAACATTTAGATGAAATCTTTGCACTAATAAAATTGATACGAAGCTATTTATATGAAATTATTCCATCAACACAAATAATTAGAAGCCATTTAGACGAAATCTGTGTTTGCAAGAAGAAGGGAATCACGAACGATAACTCGGCTATCAACTTTACAAAACGTCTGATGTTTTTGTAGAGGAGATGTGCCCGACAACTCCATATACATCTGATTCTAGGGGAAATAACTCTAAGCTCAGGAGTAAGACATGCAATTTCGTTTCTGTGGAGCTGGGCTAGAGAAATAAAATCTAAATAGCTGTGAATGTAATTTTGTGTTTACAGCATGTGTGAGTAGATGAAGTAGAGTTTGCTTACATCTTTTCCCCGATTTTTGAATTCCAAATGATTATATGGTACGCACTATACCCGGCTACTATTAGGCCATGTAATAAACAATCATTAACTGTTAATTTAGGATTTTCTCTTTATCGTCCTTGAACACTGTGGAAATAATCAAAGGTCCAATATTAAAAAAAAAAAAAAAAAAAAAAAAAAAAAAAACAAAGGTCCAATATTGGGGCAATTATCCGAGGCAAAAAAGAGGCAATATTCAGCGACCATGCAATAGTCAGAGGCCTACTCCGCTACAAACCAGACAAGGTGAACAGTTATTACATCTAACGTCTCAGCCCCAGGTCCCGTGATCAAATCCAGCTGGAGCCGTACACAAAACACAACGTGTGGCTGATGGGAACAGTTTTGACATTCAAGATTTTCAGCTTTCCCTCGTCTTGGCTGATACTCAATACAAAAATGCCCCCCCCCCCACCCCACCCCACTCCATACACACACTCTCATCTTTTCCTAGCTCAAGGGGTCTTCAAGTTTCAATGGACCTAAACATATTGATTTTTTTTTCTTGTCCCCTGAAACAACAAAACTTTTGACATATTCTCTCCCTTGTGTGGCACGAACGTGTTTAACAATTTTCTCCCCTGTCTTAGCCTTTAGAATTACCTCCCCTACCCGAATTCCAAAAACAAATTCTCTCTCTTCTAAAGCATAATTATTTTGACTCCTATCGCCTTCTCCGAATGTTGAGTTCTCTCAATCTACTTGCCTCTATAACTCTCTTCCACCAGCTTCGTGAGCTCACTCCCTCCATCATCAAGAGTTACTTTCTCTTCTCTCCTCTTCATTCTAAATGTCTTTTCTCTCCCGCCAAAACCTCTAAAATTATTTTCTCTCCTCCAAAACCTTTAGGATTTATTCTTTCCCCCAAAACCTCTAAAATTATTTTCTCTTCTCTAAAACCACTATTCTCTCTTTCAAAACCTCTAAAATCCTTTTTTTCTCCTCTAAAACCACTAGTGTTCTATTCTCTCTTTCAAAACCTCTAAAATTGATTTCTCTTCTCTAAAACCACTAGAATTCTATTCTCTCGCCCAAAACCTCTAAAATTATTTTCTCTCCTCTAAAACCACTAGAATTCTATTCTCTCGCCCAAAACCTCTAAAATTATTTTCTCTCCTCTAAAACTACTAGAATTCTATTCTCTCTTTCAAAACCTCTAAAATTCTCTTTTCCTCCAATCCAATTTCACTCCTCCCAGCAACATGAATTCTAAAGCTACCAAAAAATAACAGGCTTAAAAATTCCATTTTTTAATTTTAGCACCGCCGGCTCAACCGGAAATTGCGTTTACCAACATCCTTCCTGCTCCACTTGCCTGCGTCCTGCTACTGTTATAGTCTTGAGGCCGCCCAACATTGGAATCTTTTGTTGTTTCTTCTGAGTTTGTCGTCCACAGTAAGACATTTCGTCAACGACAGCAACACGGTGTCATAGAAGAAACAAACAACCTTTATATCGTCCAACAAAGGTACTCGACAACTTTCACAACACTAAATGGATACGACAAAAACCTTGACATTTAACGAACTAAACACATTTGGTATCAAAGAATGGACGAAACACCACAGTTCTTTAGAATCAAAAGATAACGTGCCACCAGGGGATTGGAATAAAAGGTATATATATATATATATATATATATATATATATATATATATATATATATATAATATATATATATATATATATATATATATATATATATATATATATATATATATATATATATATATATATGTATAAATATATATATATATATATATATATATATATATATATATATATATATATATATATATATATATATATATATATATATATATATATATATATATAAATTGAAACACTTTAGTCCATAGTCCATGTACATTAACCGGTAGCTGCTTCCAAATTTTTAAAACCTTCTGTTTTATTTCAATATTCTTAGAAAACTAATTTTTTTAAATGTATTCTTTCAAATATGAACGTTTAGAACTACAGAATTATATTCGGATTTTGAGGCTTCATTTTTGTTTACTTATGGTTACATTTTTGTTTACTTATGGTCTTCCGACAATTTTTTTAAGATAATTAAGGCCGAATCATACAAAGATTCATTGGCTGTTTTAAGACCCTCATCACTGTGTGAAACAGGCTCATTCTTTTGAGGGTTAAACGTTTATTAATGATAACGTTTTGTTCAAAGCTTTAACATTTTTGACGCTGAAATAAAACACTAACATTTCCTTTTTGTTATCAATTGATAACGGCGAAAATACTTTTTTCTCTTCAACGGCTGGGCATAGAACTGACCACACTATCACTTTATATGCCGAGGTCACAGTTACAAGTGAACTCAACATCATGTACCCTATTGACCTCCAGTTACAAAAGAGGGACTAGATTTTTTATTCCACAGTTAACAACCATAACTTTCCACACAACGAAGCCCTTGTTTAAGGATTTCCTTGTAGCTAAACGGCAAACACCAAGATAATTGAGTTTTAATACACACTAAATCTACCGCTTAAGCCCTCTTCAATTAATGGTAATCGTCTTCGACTTTAAGACAAGTCGTCTTTGTCCAGAAAAGTGGAGGGTGGGGCGGGGTGTGAGGCAAGAATTAAACACTTAAGAAAATTCTGGTTCACCTTGCTAAAAATCAACCAGCCGAATGAAATTAGAATTTTAAAATTGCTTACATTATCTTATTCTTCGCTGTGGATTTTTTTTTTTACAAAAGTGTAATTTTAATGCAGATTGCAAGCTGCTGAAAACTCATCCTTGCACATGACTTACAAAAATAAAATAAAGAATAGATTTACTGTAATTATAACAATACAAGGGTCACTTTTCATCTTGTTGTCTAAAACTTTTACATTTTCTCAGAAGTTTCAAGCTTTAAATATCAGTCAACCTTTAATCACACTGCAATATGAAATAAACTTTGATGAAATTTGTTGTTTAATTATTCCAAAAAAATATATATTGAAGATTGATAAACATTCTGCGCATTCAATAGACACATATATTTAGCCAAACGACATTCTCGATACTAAATTATTAAATATAAAGTATATATAAATTATTTTCCACGAGTTAATTTCTAGATATATTTATAAATGTGCTGAAACTACGGATGGTTCAGCTTTTATAGCGGGGATTTTTTTTTTACTGGAATCTTTCAAAGTCCATTGTAATAAGAATATCGCGTGTGATTGTATCTCTGATGTGGTGGTTATAAAACTCCTTCGAATTTGCACGGTTGCATAATATTCTGGTGTGATCTTCTTCTAGTTAGACGGCCCCATGTTTTGGGTCGTGGAAATAGATTTCGTATGTAATGGCCCGCACCACGTGGGCGCCTCTATTCAAAAGCAAATAAAACTCTGGCACCATAGATTTCCTGGGCACTCCAGCTGGGCTTTGGGGGCGGGGTGGGGAACGGACTGAGAGGGTCGGGGAGAAGACTGGGGAGTGGGGAATGGACTATTTGTATGAGCGACCTACAGTAGTGCTAATGTTCAGTGGTGGCCGGCCGAACCTAATTAACGGAGGGCTATCGAGGACTGATGGAATTATACGATGAAAGGGAGTTGGGAGGAGAGTGAAAATGAGAAATTCTGGTGGGTTCAAATCAACGTGGATGTTGATGACATGGGGTTGCCAAACAAAGGGAGGGAACTGTTTGTCGTGGCTGACCTTATTAAAGGGAGGTAAGAATTTTTGTTGTTTTCAAAGCTGGTTAAAAAATAAATTTAAAAAAGTTGAGTAATATACAAGGCAAAGATGAAAGCATTTTTTGCACGCTGACGTTTTACTCTATATAAAAATAATCTAATACGTAAGTTTCTCTAATCTACTTGAAAACAGATGGAAACTAGTCCTGGATCATTGTGGGAAAAATCTTAGCGAAATGTGGCGATATTTTTAAAAAGTTGTTGGGATTCACTAAATATAGGGTTCAACGGTTGATCTTACAACTTGGGTAATTATAACCCTTAGACTCGTTATCTGTTGTAAAAATGTCATCAAACTTCATCAAGCGAGTTCAGGAAATTAGTTCCAGACCCCGAACTTAACAACATTAATCATTGAAGGCTGCTGAACACAACAATTGTAGGCGCTAGGAAAGTAGTTCCGGCTGTGAACATAACTACTCAAAATCATTGATGCTAGGAAAAGTAGTTCCAGCCCCTGAAACTAACAAGTAACATCATTGATGTTAGGAAAAGTAGTTCCACTCTCTATACCTAACTACTGACATCATTGATTAAAAAATATTAGGAAAAGTAGTTCTGGTTGCTGAGCCTAACTAATAACGTGCAGTCAGGAAAACAAAACTATAACGCAGCAATTATTTGATTTTGGAGTTATCTCTCCTAGATGTGTTGCTATCCCCAGCTATCGAGCCTCATCTACCCAGAATTCGAACTCTGGACTTTCCGGTTAGCAAGCATGATTTTACCGGCCCGACCACGCCGACCCGTGTATCAATACTATGTGCTGGTACGTGAGAAGTCAAACTGTACCAGGAAGAGATTACATTTCACCCATCAGACTGTACCAGGAAGTGCCATTACACACAAATTACATCAGAGTAATGTCATTAAAGGCAAGAAGCCGTGATAAAAACGTCATCTCGCCGGGGAAGAGAAAAAAATCTACCGGGGGGGGGGGGGGGGGGAATTAAGCTGGGGTCTCCGGCTCAGGTCAGTGATGCGGGGATCGCCACACCCCAGGGATTCCCCGTGGGTCGGCGGGTCACTGTAAATCATTTAGCTCTGTAAAACATTTCCGTCCTGTCCCCTTGTGCTTATAACAACAAAAACACACTTGTCTCGAATTTTGTCTTGCTAGTGAGGCTGTCTCTCCACAACCCTGACCACAACGCTAGTTCTAATCCACACTATACAGAGTTTCTTCCAGGCATCCCCCCCCCCAAAGAAAGTCTACCACCCCCCCACCCCCTCCCGAACGAAATAAAATGTATATAGAAAATATATACTTTAACCATTGTCCACCCTCCCCCCCCCCGGAAAATGTTGACGCCCCCCCCCCCCCCCCAAATATCAAGTGCCCCCCCCCCCCCCCCCCCCGGAGAAAAAAGTCTGGAAGAAACACTGACACTATATTTCTAGCTTTAACGCTTACTCTAACCATAATCTCAACCCTTGCCCTAACGCCAGTTTCAATCGACAATTTATATCGTTAACGTTTACTTACTCTAACCAAAATCACATCCATGACGCTAACGCTAATCTTAATCCCCACTCTATAGCTAATCTTAAACATAGACTTACCCAAACCATAATCCCTACCCTGTCCTAACAACAATGCTAACAAAATTTCCAGACATATTTGAAGCACCAAAACCTTCTAGCATCAGTGAACTGTTCCGTCTATTTGGCGTGTATTTCCTCAACCACCGCGGGTTTGAAAATCTCGACAGCGCATAGCCATCAGACCATTAGAAAATATCTTCAAATCCTGGGGCATTATTAGCCCGAATGTGTCTAAAAATACTCCACAAAATCACGTGAATCTGGAGGCGTAGCGTGAATGCTGACAAGTATCTCTTATCTTTGCTAGACGTCTGTTTGCAGAAAGAAAAGATAACTCTATCTGATTAATGTATGTCATTTCCTTCAGAAAATTTGACTGACAAGTTTCCGGGAACTGAAATGGCTGCTCTTTACGGGCATTTCCGTTCAGATTTTTTTCAAGTTTTTTTTTTTAGTATTGTATAGAAAACTTTTGAGTATTTGAATGTTTTGAGAATGTTCTTTTTACGTAGTTGAAAGAGAAATAAACAGGAAAAGGATGCTGAGATAAACAAAGAGTACCAAACAAAACAAAAAGGAAAATAAATTTAAAAATGAATAAGAAAACAGAATGAGTTAAAATGTTCCTTTTCTTTGTCATTATTTTTAAAATACAAGCTGAAGGTTATTTTCATGTTTCATTCTCCGATAAACATTTCTATAAGCCCGTTCAAGCTTAACAAAAGATGTCCAAAATTTACAAAGTGTGTAACCCGATCGGTCGATTTGAAGCCCGGCTCTGATGTTCTAGAAGGTAAGCCAACATCAGAAGGACAGATCCCGAGATAATTGTGTTACTGGAAACTTCACTGGCTCATGTCAAACTGGATCCGTTTCTCTACGGGGGAGTTTGCTAGTGCTGAAAGATAGTGACGGCAATCATTTTTAAGACCAGTATTTCCAGTGCGCTCATGTGTTAACACAGAAAAAAAACATTGTACAACAACATATTTATGACTCTCAACCAAATGGGTGGGTTTTGTTTTTAGTTTTATTTTTAGATTTTAATGATGGTGAAATGGTGTAGAATTTAAATTTTCCATGAGGGGAGACAACTCCTAAGCTGATTCTTGATCCACGGCGTATCCCAGGATTCTCTCTAGCGCTGTCTGCAGCATTTTCATGGCTTTACTTTTAGATACCATAAATATCTTCACTCCAGAAAAATCTTTCCTTATGCAGTCTGTTGTCACGTGACGTTTGTTAAAACTCTGACGTCACTCTGGTGGACATAATCCTTCGCCCCAGGCTGCATACTCTGACTTCTTCACGTCAATCAACGATTGGGGCTGACGGCAAATAGCTGTACCCTACCCCTCCTCTTGAGGTTACGCCACTGTCCATAAACTTCAACACAGCTCCATTTTTTTCTGTCAAAATACTCTCTCAGTCCGCCTCTGATTAACCGTTAAGTAAGTTTAAATGTATATCAATACATACACAACTAGTTTGAATGAAAACAAAACAATTCGAGCATTTCTATAAATGATTTAATGATAATGATAAAAATTTTACTTATCCGAGGTGGGAAATATCCATACAACTAATTTGATTCTTAAATTAATAATCATTATTTTTTTTTTTTGCAATTATAAAATACAAAGCCAAGTTATTAACGCCAAGTTGATATAACAATTCCAAAATAGTTCTAGATTTTAGTTCACTTGTCTATGTCTATGCTGATATAACTATAATCTGTTGGTTAACTTTTCTGTGGCGTTCTTGACTACCACTGGTGCTAAGTGGGCCCTAAACTTAACAAATTAGGGGCTCTTGAATTAACATTTATTGGGCCCCTAACTTAACAACTTTGGGGGCCCTTGACTTAACGTTTCTTGGGCCCCTAACTTTACAACGTTGGGGGCCCTCTCTAAGCATTTCTTGGTCCCCAGAATTAAAATATTTTGGAACCCCTGAATAATATTTTCGGGGCCTCCGTGCCAATTATTAAATGCTGGGTCCCAAAGATCGCGGGGCCTTAGGCTGAACCCCGGTCAGCCTTCCTCTCAATCCGACATTGGTGAAACTAGGATGCCTAAATGCTATTTATTTTAATTTTTTTTTAAATCATTAGACTGATTAAAGCCATATTTCTGCTATATTTTAAAATTGAAGCCATAAAAGCTTAAATCCACAATGCCAAAATAAAACAAAGATACAACTAATTGGATGACGCAGCCCAACAACAAATCAATAAGAGGACAAAAAAGAACTAACCAAATTAATCATAGAATTTAACACCTAACGTGAGAGTTCCTTCCCTTCGCATGTTTAAAAAACACAACAACGCCGAAACAGACACAATGGAGGAAGCATCCCGCAGAACATGAGCTCAGATAATGAAATTCAGTGCACATAAATTGAGAGCCGAGCCGGGAAAGCTCCTCACACGTGTAACTAACGCGAAGACAATTACAGTTCTCACCGTCTGGGTACAGAACAAAGCCGGTCAATAACATTGCTGTGGATGGAGCGATGTTAAAGGGGTCTGGGGATGGGGGGGGGGGGGGGGGAGAGTACAGCACAAAACTTGATTAAAGGAACAAACCCGATGTATGCTAATTGTTAGGCTCCCTTGAGTGAAATTATATCCCGTTACGTCTGTATAGCAATTGGAATACTGTAGAGTACAAGTTACTAGAAGATAGACAATGTTGAGGAACTGAGTCTAGATGCAAGTGATCGATGGTCTGGAAGATTATTTGAGCTGTACCTTAAACAGAGGCAACAGAAGTTGGATAAACATCTGGACGCTAAAGTGTTTATCTTGTATTCGAGTTTCAACAAGTTTTGCGTGAACAGTTGGAGAAAATAAACTCATATGTTTTGAGTTATGTGAATTATATATATGCTCTTGTATGCCTACACTAAAACTTGCACATGTGTTTGTTAACTTTAATTACTCTTTTAAATTAGAAGCATTTTGTTACCTTAACTGTGAGGGAAACTGACACGCAATACCTAAAAAAAATTATAAAATTTAATTTTGAGTTTTTGCTTTGAAAGCCACTCAATTGCTTCTATAGCCCCAATGTTGTAATTTATTTTTTCAATTGAGAAAACGTGAATCGTGTTTTTTTTTTTTGCTTGAATGTTCTCCAACTTAAGTCTTCCTGGTAGGCAAAATCGTTATTTTATTGTTGTCTAATATCTCTAATAGTGCTTCTAAAATGTTTAAAGCATCTTTTAGTGTAAACAGATTTTAATGGGGAAAACCCAATAGTTAGTTGAGGGCCCATTTAGACCACTAGTGAAGACTTTAATGACTGTTAATTATCTTGACAACATTATCTTTAGTCTAAGAATTAGTGCTTTGACATTTTAAATAGAAAAAAAATACAGAAAATAATGTTAATCCTCATTAAAATTCTATTTCATGAACAGAAAATTGTTGTTGTTTTCAATTAAACCATTACTGGTAAGAAAGATTCGAAGGTTGTTTTTTTTTCGATATAGATCTAATTTTTTTAAAAACCCAAAGATTGAATCATAAATTTGATCAATTTCTGGCGCCTATTTTCTAGAACCTAATTAGATAATGTATGGTAATTATGTGCATGCATTATTGGGCGAGAGTTTGGGGAAAGCTTAAATAGATTTGGATGTATAAAATATGATTTAAAAGCTTGCCAATGACAAGGAAATTAATCTTTTTTTTCGCAATACGTCAGAAGATTGCTACGAGAAGAGGGAATTGTGGGGAATCAATGAACACTCGAAGGTTGGCATTAATTATTTTGGCAGACTTGACAAAAAAAAATCTGGATATTTCAATTCTAGAAGAATAAACTAGTATATTTATTTGGGTGCGCCCGGGTTGGGTAAATAAGAAGCCTGCTAAAAGAACTCGCGAGTCAGTACATTAGAGTTAATATTATATAGGCCGTATTACATGTATTTTTGGCGGCTGGGTATATGTGAAGAAGATGCGTAATTTTTTTATCTTTCTTAAACTAATATTTTTTGCTTGCTTAATTTGAACTTTACTAATTTATTCTTACTATAACATTCCTAGCCCCCCCCCCCCCCCGAACGAAATGGAATATAGAAAATATATACTTTTATCAGTGTCCGACCCCCGGAAAATGTTGTCCGGAAGAAACACTGATAATGTTTAGATCCAAGGCTTATGTTTAATATTTAAAACACAACAATCGCCTACCCGAAAATGGCATCAATATTATAACCCGGATATATACCTATTCAGCTGCTCCAATCTTCAAGGCGAAGTTTCAGGACTGATAACAATCCGTGAGGAAAATAAATGTGTTCTATTTAGGGAATACATTTTAATATTTAAGAAGGATATAATAATCGATAAAGAGAAAATGTTAAGAATTGCGCTGCTGAATTCACACGGGCATTGTCAAGCCAAGAGCGGATGCTCTGGTGAAACACTTTGATGAACTTTCCCAATATATTATCTTGTCTCTATTCTATTGTGTGATGTTATCATTGGTTCTCAATTCACTGTCATTAACTCCACCGCGTTTCTACTAATTATATTCCATTATAAGACAGCATTGTTATCCTCATACGTAGGCTTACAATGTGTTTTTTATCTTGTTAAATATTTTTAAAACTTTGCTGACAATCAAAAAATGTAAGTAGTTATATAAAATAGATCCTACTTAAGTAATTATAATAAGACAATGCGATGCAAGTAAATCATGGCAAGTGTTGGTGTTTACTTTTATGGTTCTAGAATATATAGCGATGACGGAATGACGGAAGTAAGGACTGACACACTACCTGGCCGCTTATATTATAGATTATATAGTTATAGTTTATATTATATTTGTTGTTGTAGTTTGTTATGCTCCTGTTCATAACAATCTTTATTCCTTTTCTTTTTTATGCTCTAAAATAAGCTTACATTGTGTTAGGCATCAATGTAGTTCTACATATTTGTTAGTGTAGTTTGTTATGCATCAATGAAGATCTGCAATTTTAGTTATTTTTGTGTTCTGTTACCGTGTATTCAAACATTGTGTTTCTTTAGCTTGTTGTGTTACAAGATAAGCCAATTTTGTTGTGTATTCTGAGAAAAAAATTTCCAAATGTAAATTGTAAAGCGCTTCATGTGAAATCAGTGTGTGTTACGGAAATTTTTAAAAAAATGATAGTTTTAAAAGACTTTACCAAAAAGATTAACCAGTAGAACAAATTAACGCTTAAGTCCTTTTTACACATTTGTCAGTGTTTCTGTCGGTCATTTTTTAATCGGGGGGGGGGGGAGAGACACTAGATTATTTCGAGAGGATGGAGGTGGCGGGACTAAATTTTTTGAGGCAGAGTTGGACACTGGTAAAAGTATATATTTCTTTAATTAAATTACGTTGGGGAGGTGGAAACAGTGTCTGTCTTTTCTCCCCCCCCCCCCCCCGCTCCCTAGAGTTGCTTGAA
Organism: Physella acuta; assembly: GCF_028476545.2. Classification (NCBI taxonomy): domain Eukaryota; kingdom Metazoa; phylum Mollusca; class Gastropoda; family Physidae; genus Physella; species Physella acuta. The sequence continues at coordinate 540,644 of NW_026731764.1, read as the reverse complement.
AGAAACTCTGGTCTTCTTGTCAGTCGAAAGAAATGTCATCCCCCGTCCACACCAACCAACGCCCCTGTCAATCACAGATTATCTTGCTCAGATGCTATGCCAACCACTGCCCCAGTTAATCAATATCGCTAAGTCAAATGGAGTACAAGCGATAAATCAAACAAGCCAAGCAAAATACTGAGATGGTAGCAGTTTATCTGAACCCTCGTCTCGAATTCATACATAACTAATTATTCAATACCAGAACATCCAACATAATCAACGTCAAAGTACATCTAATCTAAAGTAAGTCTCAAGATAACAATACACAATTTACAGAAAATAATTGGCACCAAAATAACTGAGTGTATATGAAAAAAAAAAGACATTCATATAGAGTCACTGCTAGAAGCGTGGTGTGAAAGACGGGTAGCTGTGTGCGAATGAGGCTTGATTATTGCCTATTGTTTGCTCACTCACAGACGGGTCAGATCTGTCAATATCCAAGGTTTGCCGCGTGTCTGAGGAATGTATTCCTACGCTAAATACCCGCCCCCCACAGTGGACTACTAATGAAGGTTAGCGCAGGGGCGAGTGTGTGTGTACTCCTATGTCAGCCTTCCCTTAACAATATAACCCGAGTTAAAGTTAGGTCGAACTGATGAATTGTTCACTTAGAGATGCTTTGTGTTTCATTGAGATAGAACTTTTCGTAGTCTGGATGACCCTATGAAATATAACAATAACTAGCTTCTAAGACAGACCCCCCCCCCCCCCAACCCCCAGACACACAATTCAGCATTTCAATACCAATAGATGATTTTCTTAAGTACGGCACTTTTAATTAACTCACTTAAGCACATACACTAAAACACATACACACTCACACACATATATAAACATACTTACGTATCACATTAGAACAGAGAGTATATATATATATATATATATATATATATATATATATATATATATATATATATATATATATATATATATATATATATATATATATATATGAGGGAGGGGATATAATGAAACTTTATGTACAAACAAGATTAAATTAGAAGGAAGGAAAATGTTGGGTTGATTACATTTTGAAAAGATTGTTAACAAAAGAACTATTTTTAGCAAATTGTGTAGGCCTACGTAGGCTGACCACAAAAAAAAAGATGATGGGGCTATTATATGAGGAAAGCTGATGTGGCTGAAATCTTCATACACTGAGATGGAAAGTAATTTTAATGTCTAATAGAAGAGATAATTCGGTTAGGTGAAGTCTGGTCGACAACACGTTAATGCTATTAAGGTCGGCATTGTCTGGGTGAATATAAAATTTCAGAAAACAAAAAAATTCTTATTAACGTTAATAACACGACAAGAAAATAAACCTTGAAAAAATGTTTTGTGACAGGATATAGATAAATTTTTTTTATAATTTTAGATGAATTTTGTCTGAGTTTGAAAAAAAAATTATCAGAGAGATGTAAAAAAGAAAAAAGAATCACTCAGAAGACAAATTGTTTCGATAAGGGCTAGATTCTACATCATATTTTTTAGATTGTATAATCCGAAAAAAAATATGTTCATACGGGCATAGCATATTCTTGCTTTGTGTATGTAAAAAAAAAATATAGAATGCGCAAAAACGTTAAAATATTAGAAACAAGAAGAGAAAAAATCGTAATAAACGTGGTGATTAGCAATGTCTTGATGGTCCGTCGGCCGCACATCATCAATGTCTTTGACAGCGGAGCAAGTGATGGCTAATGACAAGGCAGACGACAACAATGGGAATCCCCGGTCTAGCCGGAGCGAGGAGTAAATAGGATTCAGGCCCTTCTTGGACACATTACCACAGGGTGGCGCGTTTGTTCTCGGCCCGAGATCTCACAACGAGGCTTGGAAAATCTATTTGTCCTTTATGTTCTTTGCTGCATCGTGTTGCGTTATCTTCCAATCCATCACTTAGCTAGGCGGATTGGGGCAGATTCACTTGTGGTGAATACAAATCTCACCTCGTTAGGCCAGTTTTCTCATTTAATTTATGTTAGTCGGCAATTATTCTATTGAATTATGTCAGAGAGATAGAGGGATAGAGAAGGATGGAGATTCATTCGGAATTTCTGGGCAAGAGAAATTTTTATTTGTTGATAGATACACGTTTTCCGTGGCGAGTAGTTCGAATGGTCGAAAAGAAATACTAGGGGTTGTTTTGCGTTTAATATCATCTTCCTCGGCGAAACGGCACTGGTTAAAATTGACAACGGTCCGAATGCTAGCTGCTCTTAAATGTATCACTACTACAAACGTCCAGACCAGGACAGCACAAGCAGAGGCGTAGCGATGGGGAGGGGGGGGTGCGGACCGCACCGGGTGACACCATTTAGGGGGGTGACACCAAGGCAAAAAATAGCAAAATATATAGAGAAAAACTTGAGGGGGGGGGGGTGCAAATCGAAAGTTTGAGGGGGGGGGGGTGCAAATCGAAAATTTGAAAGTTCGTCCCCGGGAAGGGTCGCTACGCCTTGGGGGGGGGGGGGGGGTGACACCATTAAGTGCCGCACCGGGTGACACCCGACCTCGCTACGCCACTGAGCACAAGTGATGGGTCGTAATTTAAGCTGTTATGCTTAGCAAATTAATAAAAACATTTAAAATACTCCATATGAAGAGTTGATTTTCAAAATGCAATATATCCAAAATTTGGGTTTCGAGAAAATCGCACTTTTCTCCTACACGAAGCCATTGTACAATATGCTAAAACTGTTTGTCAATTTAGGTTCATAACCCTCATATACATAGGACTAGAATGGTTTTTGAAATGTACCTGCAAAAATAGATGCTTTTTTTTGGTCCCAAAAATTGCGTTTCGTTGCAAAATGAGGTATATCCAGCTTTTGTTAAGCTACAAAACGCAGTATATCCATTTTTTTTCTGAAAATACATCTGATGTCCAATATTTTAGTTTATTATTTTATTAAGACCCACTTATATTCCCAGTGTTATCATCTCACTACAATTGTACCATGTTTTTCTGTTACTTTAAAGTGTTTTTAGTGAGTAATTTCAGTTATTTGAACATTTTTCAAAAATGATGCAAGTCTCTAACGAGAGACTTTAATTTGAAGAGTACAGCTTGTTTTTAGGTTCATAACCCTCATATAAATAGGACTAGAATGGTTTTTGAAATGTACCTGCATAAAAAGATGCTTTTTTTTTGTCCTAAAATGTGCGTTTCGTTGCAAAATGAGGTATATCCAGCTTTTGTTAAGCTACAAAATAGAAATAAAATGAAAATTTTGCGCCGTGAAGATTAAAATTAAGTTTTCCTAATAGTAACTGAGTAGCTTTACAATATGGGCACGTTATCTCATTTTTTTCAAAAATGGCGCTTATCGCGTTTTGAAAATCAACTCTTCATATAGAAACCATACATTGGAGAGGAAATAAAAGCAGTAGGTCTATAGACGAGAGATAGAGAGAAATAAAAGTTTGTTTCCTTGGAAAAGTGTAGATTGGCAGGAATATAGATTAGGAGAAGTGTAGATTGTGAAAAGTTTAGACTGGGGAAAGTGTAGACTGGGGAAAGTGTAGACTGGGGAAAGTTTAGGCTGGGAGAAGTGTAAATTGGGGAAAGTTTAGGTAGGGAAAAGTTTAGGCTGGGAGAAGTGTAAATTGGGGAAAGTTTAGGTAGGGAGAAGTTTAGGCTGGAAGAAGTGTAAATTAGGGAAAGTTTAGGTAGGGAAAGGTTTAGGCTGGGAGAAGTGTAAATTAGGGAAAGTTTAGGTTGGGAGAAGTGAAGATTGGGGAAAGTTTAGGTTGGGAGAAGTGAAGATTGGGGAAAGTTTAGGTTGGGAAAAGTTTAGGTTGGGATAGGCAGGGATATGTGTAAATGGGGTCTTGGTGATGCTGAAACTGAAAGGAATTAGATCAAAATTAAGAAAAAAAATTCTTGCGTCACGTGATCCTTACATCCAGGCCACGGTGGGAACAAATATTTGAAAACATCTGCTCTGAATCCATTTAGTTTGGACGCCATGTTTGGAGATTACGGACACCATGTTTTTATATCCTACCATGTTTAACTGACGATATACGTCTTCTTTAGAACGTAGCTTTTTATATTTAAAATCATACTTCAAATTTGTATGAAAAAATAAATGTGAAAGTCGCGTGGGAGAGGAGGGGGGGGGGGAGTGGAGCGCTAGACTCAGCTATATTGACGAAACCAAAAACCAACTATTGGAACATTCTCTCCCCTTGAAGGCTATTTTTGTTTTCACCCTGTGAACTTTGAGCAGCTAAAAATAGACGAAGATAAAGCTGCGTCCTCAGACACGAACCTCAGATTTTTGTCCAGAAACGGAACTAATCACGTCAGGAGGGGTAAGGGGTAGGGTGTGTGGAGGGGGGGGGGGTGAGAGTGATTGATCAAACAGCCGATAACTGCTGACAAAATCAGCACTTAAATTAAGGGAACCTCTTGATCTTGATTCACAAACACAAAAACTTTCAAGCATTCTTTGACGGCTAATCTAGAATAAAATATTATAAACCAAATCAACAGAAAGAAATAATAAACACATTGGTTTATACAGTTTTATAGTTTAATAAAAAAAAAATTTTTTTTTACCTATTATAAAAAAATCAACACTTTATAAGAAATGTTTACATTGTTAATACGTAGATTCTTAAAGAAGAAAATATTGTCTGAAACAAAACAGATGCATTATGGGAACAATGTTAAGGACCAGAAAAGAATTTGATTTACTTAATTTTTTAAAACAAAAACCCCAGTCAACTGCTGGGTGATGATGTATTTTTGCACGAAATCACATCAACCTACATCAACTCTATTTACAGCAGGTAAGACCAGGTACTTCTAACAAAACAACAATCACATCAATTGGGCAGGTAAACCAGGTACTTCTAACAAAACAACAATAGCATCAATAGGGCAGGTAAAACCAGGTACTTCTAACAAGACAACAATCACATCAATAGGGCAGGTAAAACCAGGTACTTCTAACAAGACAACAATCACATCAATAGGGCAGGTAAAACCAGGTACTTCTAACAAGACAACAATCACATCAATAGGGCAGGTAAAACCAGGTACTTCTAACAAGACAACAATCACATCAATAGGGCAGGTAAAACCAAGTACTTCTAACAAGACAACAATCACATCAATAGGGCAGGTAAAACCAGGTGCTTCTAACAAGACATCACATCAATAGGGCAGGTAAAACCAGGTACTTCTAACAAGACAACAATCACATCAATAGGGCAGGTAAAACCAGGTACTTCTAACAAGACATCACATCAATAGGGCAGGTAAAACCAGGTGCTTCTAACAAGACATCACATCAATAGGGCAGGTAAAACCAGGTACTTCTAACAACAATCACATCAATAGGGCAGGTAAAACCAGGTACTTCTAACAAGACATCACATCAATAGGGCAAATAAAACCAGGTACTTCTAACAAGACAACAATCACATCAATAGGGCAGGTAAAACCAGGTACTTCTAACAATCACATCAATAGGCAGGTAAAACCAGGTACTTCTAACAATCACATCAATAGGGCAGGTAAAACCAGGTACTTATAACAAGACAACAATCACATCAATAGGGCAGGTAAAACCAGGTACTTCTAACAACAATCACATCAATAGGGCAGGTAAACCAGGTACTTCTAACAAGACAACAATCACATCAATAGGGCAGGTAAAACCAGGTACTTCTAACAAGAAAACAATCACATCAATAGGGCAGGTAAAACCAGGTGCTTCTAACAAGACATCACATCAATAGGGCAGGTAAAACCAGGTACTTCTAACAAGAAAACAATCACATCAATAGGGCAGGTAAAACCAGGTACTTCTAACAAGACAACAATCACATCAATGTACATAAACCTTGTTTACAACAGGTAACACCAGGTATTTCTGACAAGATGAACACATGAAAGACAAGAGTATCAGCTGCACTTAAAATACAGGAATGTCAATGTACATAAACAAACAAGTTTTGTAACATTATGTACATAAACCAAACAATCCAGAACAGTAGTTCATCTGTTTTTTTAATCTCAACAATGTGAAGGTATTGTGTGGTCAGCACTATGTGCATCAGTCAAGTCAGCACTAAGTGCACAGTCAAGTCAGCACTAAGTGCATCAGTCAAGTCAGCACTAAGTGCATCAGTCAAGTCAGCACTATGTGCATCAGTCAGGTCAGCACTATGTGCAGCCATCAAGTCAGCACTATGTGCATTAGTCAGGTCAGCACTATGTGCAGCAATCTAGTCAGCACTATGTGCATCAGTCAGGTCAGCACTATGTGCAGCCATCAAGTCAGCACTATGTGCATCAGTCTAGTCAGCACTATGTGCATCAGTCTAGTGAGCACCAAGTGCACAGTCAAGTCGGCACTATGTGCATCAGTCTAGTCAGCACTATGTGCATCAGTCTAGTCAGCACTATGTGCATCAGTCTAGTCAGCACTATGTGCATCAGCCTAGTGAGCACCAAGTGCACAGTCAAGTCAGCACTAAGTGCATCAGTCAAGTGAGCACCAAGTGCACAGTCAAGTCAGCACTATGTGCATCAGTCAAGTTAGCACTAAGTGCATCAGTCTAGTCAGCACTAGGTGCATCAGTCAAGTCAGCACTAAGTGCATCAGTCAAGTCAGCACTAAGTGCAGCAATCAAGTCAGCACTATGTGCTTCAGTCAAGTCGGCACTAAGTGCACAGTCAAGTCAGCACTATGTGCATCTGTCTTTACTTTCACTGATTCAAGTCAGGTACCCATCTAAGATGGGCAGACTTACAGTGAGCATCCTCCGGACCTGAGCATGGCAAATACACAGAAGAAGTTTGAGTAAGGAATCATGTGATCTACAATTGACCAAACCCAATCCTCCACCAGCTGTAGAAAAACACTTTTAAAGTATCTTCTTGCACACACCATCTTAACATATCTTGCATAATCTTTTCTTGCAAACTTTGCAATACAAGAAAACATCTGACTAGTGATCACACCAAATAAAAGATTTTTTCAAAGTTGTTTTTCACTGGGAGTGAGTCAAAGGTGTGTTGTTACACCAGCAGTCTAAAACTTATACTACATACAATAATTGATAAAGTTTACCATCATACCAGTTGAAAGCCAGGCTAGGAAGAACCAGATTTAGAGGTTTTACTCTTTGACTTAAAGCCCACAGTATTATCTGTGTTTAACTGTTTTATTTTACAAAAGACTTTCAATAAAGGGAACTAACTCAATGAATAATTGAACAAAAATATACATGGCTAGTATATGCCTACTCGGCATAGGAAAAAACAAGACAGCATTAGTCTTACCATTTGTTCTTTTTTATTTCTTTAAATTTTACCAAAACAAAACAGTGAATAGAGTTTAAACCTGTCTCAAAAATCATCATCCCAGTCAAACTGCTGGCAAGCTGCGATTTCATCTTGGGACAACAGTGCTTCATTAGTTCCAGCACCACTTAAGTCAATGGTACCTGCAGTAGTACCAAGGTCATCTGTACCTGTACCCTCAGGGTCGTGTGTGGTAATAATGTCACTAGTACCTGCCCCATGTAGGTTAGTCCTACCTGTACATCCAGGTGGCGTAACACTTTCCTCATCTAATCGCAAACTCTTCTTTGGGGGAGTCAAGGGGAAAAATTCTGCTAAGCTTGCCTGGCGTTTGGTTGGGGTAGTGGCCTGAGACCCAGCTGCTGACCTTTTGAACTTGATGGGTGAGTGGCTCTTTTTTGTGGGAGAAACAGTTCGAGCTCGCTTAGACTTGGGGGATTCTAGAGTCACAGAATACATTTGAACAAGTTAATGGTGTAAGTACAGTAAAACATTTTTCAATAACCTGCTCTTAAAATTGTAATCAGAGTTTCTGTTAAAAAATAACAAAAACAAAAATTCAACCTGATGTAAGGGCACTTCCTTGTAGCTTTTCTATTACTGTGTTGTCTCCCTCTAACTTCTCTACACCTGAGTTATCTCCCTGCAACTTCTCTAGACCTGAGTTGTCAATGAAATCTGACATGAACAGGTCCAAGATACTACTCTGGTTTTTGTCCTGTAACAACATTCATATATGGATTAGTTAGATAAGGCTGATAAGATGGCATGGTTGAACAGTAGTGTGTATGACTGCTAACGCAAAAATCTTAAGCTTGGCTCCCTGAACAAAAAAAAACTCAGCCTAGACCTCTCACTGATAGCTGACTTGATTCAGGGAATGTAAAGCTTGCTGGACACAGTGATGACCATACAATCAATGTGTATTTTGAGGTCAAAGAAAACAAGAACACAACTTCTCTGCTTAGTGATGAGTGCTTTACTTTTTTTATACATAAAGTATTTTTTTTTCTTTAAATTTTAATAGAAGTAATAAAAAATTTAGCCAGGTATGAATAAATGGTTATTAAAGATTAGCTGTAATGAGCAACTTACAGCCACATGTGTAGTGTCGGCATCAGAAAAATTATCTTTAGTCAGACCAGCTTTGCTCAAGACGTTAAGCTTTGTCTGGACAAGAGGCCTAAAAGATAAAGTATATTTATACTACACATACATCAGTTAAAATAATCTGCTAAATACTAACATTTAAAATACAATTACATTGTAAGCCAAACTTGGTAAAGTAAATCTAAATTAACTCAGCTAAAGCCTAAAAACAATTTTTTTTTAATATTTTAAATCCAACCATGTTATGGAGAGCAAGGGGTAGTGTAGATTAAAAAGTTAGAAAGATATTTATTTGTTGAGATATTAGTAGTAGAAGCTGATAAATATAATTTGTCAGCTTAAGGAAGGAAGGGCGACATGTAATGACAAAAGAAGTAGGTTAAATAGAAAGGAAAAAATGTAGAAGCTAAGAATTAGCTTGTCATATATAGAGATTGGTCAAGCAGAACCAAAAGAATTGTAGTAGAACGACTGACTGGTCATTTGTGATGGTCAGCTGACCAAGCATCAGGAGTTAGCAGCTGTTAAGAGTTAGAGCAGATGGTTAAAGAGAGCAGAGTTGGTTAGTTAAGTGTTGGAAAGCAGTTGAATATAGATGTTGTTAGGTGTAGGAGATAGTTGGGATAGTAGAAGTAAAGTGTAGGACAGCAGAGTTAGGATTAGGAATAGATGGATTATGTTTGTGTCTATTAACATTTAAATTTGAACTGTGTCAGTTGTGTTATTTATTTATATATTTACCACTGGAGAATTGGGTACAGAATTCCTTTTTATAAGAGTCAATCCCCCCCAAATACACATGATGGTGTAGAGATATATACAATAAAACATCATCATCTCTTCTCCCTCACCCCACCCAACTAATACAAATTTCTCACCAAATGTAGTCATCAGCCGTCCCTTTAGCCAGCAAATATTGTATAGTCACAGAATCTTCCTGCCCTATTCTGTGAGCTCTGTCTTCAGCTTGCACTAATATCTGAAAGATTCAAAACATGTCTTCAGCTTGCACTAATATATGAAAGATTCAAAACATGTCTTCAGCTTGCACTAATATCTGAAAGATTCAAAACATGTCTTCAGCTTGCACTAATATCTGAAAGATTCAAAACATGTCTTCAGCTTGCACTAATATCTGAAAGATTTAAAACATGTCTTCAGCTTGCACTAATATCTGAAAGATACAAAACATGTCCAACGCTGAATAGAGGGTTTAAAAATAGTTTCCAGAAAATATTGGAAAATAAATTTTAAATGTATAAAACAGGATAATTTTGGAAATATTTAATACAATTAAATCAACAGCTTTATATTATTATTGAATTATCTTAAAATACTTTGAGATGTAATTTTATTTTTTTATATATAGGGAATACTTTGTTGGAGTGCACATTTACTTAATTAGTATAAGTTTAGTGAACTAAGTAATAAACAATTCTATTATTAGAAGCAGGAATAACTTCTCCTCTCAATAAAAGAGTTACCCACCCCTGGATTCCAAAACAACTCAAATAAAAGAGTTACCCACCCCTGGATTCCAAAAAAACTCAAATAAAAGAGTTACCCACCCCTGGATTCCAGAACAACTCAGCAAATATCACAAGACTGGCAGCACACAGGTTAAGTCCAGCGTTGGCCGCAGTGATGGACAGTATGGCTACCCTGTAGGAGTCGTTTGTCTGGAACTTTTTACAAAACTCGTGGCGGAGCTCAGATGATGTTCTCCCATCTATTCGGATGTAATTGATGTCTGGAGACTGCAACATTTAGAGGGAGTTAACTTAAGAAATAAGTTTTTTTTAAATAACTATAACCCATATTTTTAATAGATTTCTACTTCTTTAAATTTAGGTAATATGTTTCATTCTTTAACCTATTATTTATATGTTATTTTACATGTCAATTATTAAAATAGAATGTGGGGTTTTCGTATTTTTATAATTTTTTTTATCTCAAACTTACATTTTAACTTATAAAAATACACAGCATAAAAGTCAAGAAATCTTCTTTGGTTTTTGCTAAATGTTTAATTAAGTTTGTCAGTTATTAGTCAATCATGTTTTAACATACCTGAGATTTAATTCCATCCTCTATGCAGTCCAGCATCTCTTTATGATGAGCAAACACTAAAAACTTTTTATCTGACTCTACCAGATCCAACAAGTATTGCCTGAAGGAAAATGTCTTAGGGTCATGTCAAAATTCTTAAAATTTCAATTCTAGAAATAACAAATTTATTTACATAACATTTACTTTAAACTGTGTTAAGACAAAGTAGAAATTATTCTTTTACCTGACAGCATTTAATTTAGCCTTGCAAGTTTCATTAAAATATTGAAGAAGAGCTCCTTGCTTGTCTGAACCCTGTTAAAATATGTTTCGATAAAGATTTAAAGTTTTATTTAGGTATAGCTGCATTTCTGGCTTATTTTAGATGGTGTATTACATACAAAGGTAGCTGAATAATTGTGATTGCTTTCATTTTGCAATATTTACCTTTAACTTCTTGCTGTGCATCAACTTGGAGGCAACATTAAGATCTTTATTTTTCTTTACTAAACTGTGATCCAGGACAAATATTTGTCTGGTTTTGGCAGGAAGCTGAGATAAGACATCTTTCTTTTGCCGTCTGCAAAATGGTTTGTTTTTTTAAAAATCCAAATTAAATTAGTTACACTTCAATTCTACGCATTAAATTATGGTCTATAACTTAAAACCTCAAACCTTTAACTTGCATTCACATTTATTTCTATATAAAATATAAAAACGTCTAAAACAAACTTTCTAAATACTGAACCAAAACATACCTTAACATTATCTTTTTTTCTAACAATAACTGCAGCTCTTGCATGTTAGATGAACCAGTATAGTCCCATCCCCATGGCAACTTATAAATAAAGTTAATTAAAAACATCTCGATAAAAAGTGTCTGATTACACACAACAGTAACAGACTGAGAAAAGTCTCAAAGAAAAGATGAAATTTCTTTGCAATATATTTAACTGGGCGCTTTTACTTTAGTTTAACACAGGGGTCGGCAACCTTTTGAGTCTAAAGAGCCAAAAGTTACGATTTACAACATTACCCGGTTTTTAAAGAGCCACTAACATTTTTATGTCAATAATATATTTGTTTAGGATTATATATATATATATATATATATATGGGAACAGGGCATTTCCCCCCTGTCAATTACCCCCCGGATATTTCCCCCCCGACATTACCCCCCAGAGTAATTACCCCCCCCTGTCAATTACCCCCCTGTCAATTACCCCCCGCCCAGTAGGACATTGCCCCCCCCCGGACAGGGTTAGAGTTAGGGTTAGGGCTAGGTTTAGGGTTAGGTTTAGGGCTAGGGCTAGGGTTAGGGTTAGGGCTAGGGCTAGGGCTAGGGTTAGGGTTAGGGTTAGGTCTAGGGCTAGGGCTAGGGCTAGGGCTAGGGCTAGGGCTAGGGCTAGGGCTAGGGCTAGGGCTAGGGCTAGGGTTAGGGTTAGGATTAGGGTTAGGGTTAGGGTTAGGGTTAGGGTTAGGGTTAGGATTAGGGTTAGGGCTAGGGCTAGGGTTAGGGTTAATATTTGGGTTAGGGTTAGAGCTAGTGTTAGAGTTAGGGTTGTGTCTAGCTTTGGTTTTGGTTTTGTGTGAAGTTTTAGGCTAAGGTGGATGCTTAGGTTTTGGTCTTTTTCTTAAGGTTTGGATTAAAGTAGTATATAGGTATAAAATTCTAGTTAGAGTTAGGATTTTAACTTGAGAGGGGGGGGTAATTCCCCGGGGGGGGGGGGTGGGGTAATTGACAGGGGGGTAATTGCTCCGGGGGGTAAATACGGGGGGGAAATGTCCGGGGGGGAAATATCCAGGGGGGTAATGTCCTGTAGCCATATATATATATATATATATATATATATATATATATATATATATATATATATATATATATATATATATATATATATATATATATATATATATATATATATATATACATAATCCTAAACAAATATCATACTATAATTTAAAATAAATAGCTTTGAATATATGAAATAATCTCATTTGCATTTGTGTTGAGAGGATCTACTATATAAGTCAGAGTTCTTGCATTTGTTTTGAATAGCTCAAATCTCTCAGTGAAAACATCCTTCATTTTGTTTATATTAATGCTGAAGTGATTGAATAGTAGCATTGGTTCCATAACGATATTTTTTCAGATTTTTTCGTAATTAAGTAATTTACCGCACACCCATGTATTCAACAAAAAAGTTATTTTTTTTCGAAACAAACCACTTCTTCAAGCAACACATAGGCTCTGTTTTCCTTTCAGTTTTATACATAGCTGGTTTAGTTTCTTTGTGATATCCACTGTGAAGTTGAATGTTTCGATTCGGAATGGACAATGTAATAGGATGTACATTGAGATAGGGAGTAACTAAATATTCTAATAAAATAGTGCATGTTTATTGTTTATATCTTATGTTATATCGTTTATTACCGAGTGATGCAGACTAATATTTTTATGAGTTTTTAAAATAATATAATTATTAATATTTGTGCATGGAGCTGAAGAGCCGCAACTGGACACCAAAAGAGCCGCATGCGGCTCGCGAGCCGCAGGTTGCCGACCCCTGGTTTAACAGACAAATGTATTGAAATTCATAGATATTTGAACAAATGTGGACATTTACTTTATTATTTAAATGTGAGTCTTTAAATTAAAAATGTCGATGGAAATGTGAGCATATACCTGATTAGCATTGCAGTACCTCAAACCAAAGTCGTGGAACTTGAAGAGATCTGCACAAATGGCTGTAATTTGACAGAATAATTCGTTTGGTCTTGACAGGGCTGGGGTCCCTGATAACAGGAGCACCCGTCTGGCACTCTGAAAAATAAAATGGTGGACTGGATTTTTTTCCAGCTATGCTCATGAACTTAATGAGGCTAAGGATGTTTGTTAAAAATATCTTTTTTGTTTAGATAATAACCATTATTTTGTTTAGTTTATAAGTGGTCAACTGACTGCTAGAAATTAACGTAAGTTCAAAAGTCAAACGATTCCTCGTTAATTACATTCATTAGAGTTGCTATTTGAATTGATGACACATTAGAAATTTTTAAATTTATTATTGCTTAAATGCTAAGCCTAAATTAAGAATCAAAGCGGGGGGAAAATTATTTGTAATTAAACCCCAAAGTTAAATGACTAAAAGGCAGACCAAGGCTAAGATGGATAGACAGTGTGGAGACAGCTTGGAGTACAAACTTTAGAGAAAAAAGATCAGATAGGTCCACATGAAAGGTTGTCATGTATTCTTAAAGCCATCCATGAGCTGAATAGCCACAGTGATGGACAGATAAGCATAAATTATACCAGCTTTACTGATTATTTTCAGTTGATTCTTTGTGTTTTTTAACAATTCAAACAACGATATTCTATATATTCTATATATTTGTTTCCATTTGATATAATTTCAAATAATAATAACAAACATAGAAATGTATAACTCTGATTAATGTGCTCTGATTAATGTAATAACTTATAATATGTGTATTAATGTTAGTTATTAAAGACATCAAATAATGCTAAAGCAAAAACTCACCTTTAACAAAGGGAGAGCAGCTCTGGTCCTCGCAGTTTTAGCATTTTTTAGAAAATGAGATTCATCCTTTTGGTGTAGAAGAAAATAAATCAGATTACACAAAGGCATGTATACATTTTTTAAATATAAATTAGTGAATATTTAATATCTTTTTGTTGAATTAACAAACAAAAATTTAAAACAGAGAAAAGAAAAACAACTAACCATAATTATAACTTTAAAAAAATCTACAGGAATTTCAGAGCCTTTCCTTGAAAGTAGGTCATAGCTAATAATATTGACCAGTCCAGAAGTTGCGCTCATCTTTGTTGTTTCTATTACATTAACATCACAGGCTGCGACACTGGGAAGCCATTTGCATATTTGCTGTGCATAGAAAGTTAATAATTGAATGTAATTTTCAAAGTATTTTTCAAAACATTATTAATAATTAAATATTATTCAAAATATTAGGTAATTTAATATTAGTTCAAATGTTCCTAAAGAAAATTAGTTAATTTAAATAATAATTAAACCAAAATAATTAAATTTTACAATATTTTACAATATTCACCTGCGCCCAATCAAAACGAACTGAAGATGGACAGACAACAAGCAAAGGCCATTCTTTTCTATAGTAGCAAGCTATGCATATAGCTTGAAGAGTTTTTCCAAGCCCCATGTCATCAGCCAATAATAACTTTCCATTGCGATGAATTGCAACACTAAAAAACCAGTTTGTGAATTGTTATCATACAGAATAAACTGTTTTTAATCTATCTTAGATCTATATTTGTGTCATTGTGTACTTCCACCAACAAAAAATCAAAAACTAGATCTATACAAAACTTAGAGACTAGAGTTAAATAATCGCATATTCATAAATTAATAACTTAATATAAAGAATAAGTGGACCCATCAATAGTCATTATAAAGTGTCTTACTTGATCCCATGCCTCTGAAATGGCAGAAGTGTCTGGACTAGACATCCATCTACACTGCTCAGGTCTGCTTCAGGTATAATTTCCTCCTCTTCTATAGGTGAACCAAATGTTTTCAGGATCCATCGTGGAAGTCCTTCTATTTCAATATCAGGCTGGAAATTAGCTGCACCTTTCACTAAAAGAATACAAAACAGTTTCCTGGTTACAATAATAAGTGGCAGAGGTATATTCTGAAATATTGTTTTAAACATGAATATAAAATGTTTTGACAAAAGAAGATAGTATTATTTTGTGCTATCATTAAATAACAAGTAAATATTTTATCATTATATAAATAGGGACTTTAAGTGTTGTACCAGAATAACAAATAAATTAAAATAATAAAGATTTTGTTTATTTTAAAATTACATACTAAATTCACTATACTCCTCTAGCTTGAAAGACCATAACTTGGAAGCATAATCTGGAAAATAAAGGAAAAGTTTAAATTAAGTTTCAAGTTTTATAAATATTCAGTACTAGTCAGTTTATGTATTCTTTACAGTTGATTTTTTGAAATAAGAATTATCATATTTTGAGCTGACTACAAATTTGTGAAATCCCTACCATAGCTTTTGGTTTTCATCTTCTTGAAGTATTCAATGAGAGGTGTGCTGTACCCAACATCAACGCAGAACATGTTTTTGCTGATAAGTACACATTTTCCTTTTAACTTTTGTTGTAGTCCAAAAAATTTTTCTTTAGACATTATTGAATTACCTTTTGTGTTTTGTGGTTTGTGGTTGTTATTTTTGCTATCACCATTTTGAGGTAATTTGTTGAGTAAAGAATTGTTTATTTGTTGACCCTTAAAATTCTTGTATGCATATTGGTTAAAACCAACTTTCTCATGATCATTATTGTTAGGCTGGACATTTTTTAAGCTAAAATTGGTCATAACAGAAGTCTGGGAGAAATTACTTTTACTAATGTTTAAACAATCATTAGAAACTGTTGTAACTTTTGCACTTCGGATTTCCATAGCTTTCTCTCGATTGGTTTCTATTCTTGCTTTTAGAGAATCCACACTTGCTGCAGCATTAGTGGGTTTATTAAAGGCAGATGTGGGATTATTTTTCACTGGGCTTTGCTTCTCTGCTCGTTTTTGTAAGGCTTTCTGTCTGTTTTCTTCTATTCTTTTCTGCTGCTCGAGAGTGAGACCTTGACTGCCGTTAGCACTCATGTTTCTTTTAATGCTTACTTGTAATTGCAGTACAGACTATCTGAAAATGAAAAATGTATATAGGAATAGCTGAACTTTAATCATGTAAATAGTATATTGTATAATCGTATGAAAATACTACTAACTAAAACAAACTAAGAGTTAAATAATAGATTTAAATGTACCATAGGCCATAGATCCATGTCATGTCATTTTCATTATTATAAATAATCATCCAACCAAGTGTTGATGTTTATTATTTAAAAAATAAATCTAGATTTAGGTCTAAATGTAAAATAATAAAATAGGGATTATAAAATCAGATTTTCTTCTAAAAAAAATCATAAATCACAAGTAGTTGTGAAGTAGGACCCTATTCAATAAATAACAAATTATTATTATTTATTATTAAAGTTTTAAAGTATTGAGCTATTCATAGAAATGATAGATTAGATATTAGATAGTGATAGTTTTCTCAGATGAGCATACTGATTCACTGAATACTGGTCAGACACAGTGACAGTGGCCTCAGGTCCTGGTTTATCTGACAATCTGTCATAATTATTAATTAAAATTAAATTAATAAATATCTATATATATAATTCTCCTCTTCGAGCCGTTAGAAAACAAGCTGCAAACGCTCTCCCTACCTCCCCACCCCTACATGGTTTTAGTGAGCTGTGTTCACTCTAAATGTTTACAAGCAGAGCCAACGATTTTAAACGTAGGGGGGGGGGGGTTATGGTCCTTAACGAGCTACTTATATAGTGTTTTAAAGAAATATTTTCAGTGTCAGCGTTGGTACTGTCGAATTCACAAATTATGAATTATTGAAAATTAGAAACAACTAAATAGCGGCGTATGTTATGCCGCGGGCCGGCTCGTTTTGAATATTTTAATTTGGTAATCTATCGTTTTGGGTACGTAAAATCGCCCGCGGCTATTAATGTACGAAAACATTACCTCATTGTCAAGGCTGTAATAGAAGTATAGTGTGATATGTTTGTGTCAAATATTATAGATAAATGAATAATAAACCTAAATCAATGGCTAAATACATCAATATAGGCCAGAAATTAACTTTAAACAGCAGTGTCTGCAAGCAAGATTTGCTATATATATAAACAGCAGCCATTTGTAAAATAGAGTGACTTCCGCCTGAATCTCGCGCTATATGTCTATAAAAATAAAACTTTAACAATATGGCTGCTATAGTAAATGAGCATGGTTGCATCTGTTGGAAACATCGCTGGTGTTCATTTATTACTGAAAAGTTTTAATTCAATTGTTTAAAAACAGGTACATAGATAAATGAAACAAGGAAACAGTTTTGTATTTTTCAAAACATAAATCCTCCTCAAAATGTGAAATAATTATTAAAATGTAAGGAGTCACCTGTTTTTCACATTACTAGTCGCGGGCGATTTTACGTACCTAAAACGATAGATAACCTTTAATTTTTTTAAATAGGTAAAGTTTTGAATTTAAATATTTAATTTAATAAACTGTTGAAGTTAAACAAAGCATAGGCCTAGATGTAGTAATAGCACAAAGTGTAGTCTATATTATATCTAGACTAGATCTAGAATTAAGATCCACTTACTAAACATTCATAACAAAACAGATAGGCCCTCATAAAAATCCAACATTGTATTGTTTTTGTACAGTAGGCCTTCCGTACATAGTTAAGTACTACCAACACTATAAACAAAATAATAACAATCCAAATTTTTAAATAACCAAATCACTTTTACCCTTCTACCTTGAAGAGTAACACGTAATCTTTAGAAGTAAACAGCTGTACTAGTGTACCGTGTACGACTGCGGGTCTTCGTTGTAGAACTTTTAGATTCTAGATTTAGATCTAGCTCTATATTAGAACTAGATCTGACATTAAATATAGATCTAGATATGGCAGATGTAACAAATTTATTCAAAGCCACGGTTAAAGCCTTAAAATCTAGAAATAAAGTGTTAAAAGACCTTATTCCAGAAGATGCTCCTCAGACTCAGAATGATTTGAACAAAAAAAACGAAACTTTGGCCAAAGGTGATTTTGAAACAAAAGCAAAGAACTTGGTAAGCTGATCTAGATTTCTAAATCTATTCCAGATATAGATCTAGATCTAGATTCTCGATTTGGAATCTAGATATAGATATCTAGAAATAGGTTAGGACAGGTTAGGTTTGCCTGTCATCCCTCCTGGATACATAAAATTACATATTCATAATAATAATAATAGCCTAATAATCTAATTAATACATAGATCTATGCATTTTATGCAGTATGCAGCTTATGCTTCCTGAGAGTGTGTGGCCAATCCATTTCCATTTTCTCTGAAGGATCTCTACCTCAACTGGCAGTTTATTTGTCCGTTGCCATAGAACATAATTTCTGATGGTTTTAGGCCATCGAATTCGCAGGATCTTTCTGAAACATGTGTTTATAAATGATTGTATTTTCTTCTTATTTATAGCAGTTATTCTCCATGTCTCAGCTACATAGAGTAAAACAGGTTTTACTAGTGTGTTGAAGATCCGGATTTTTATTCCAAGGGTTAAATCTCCAGAACCCCAAACATTTTTTAGTTGGTTGAAGACTGCTCTTGCCTTGCTCGTCCTAATTTTTATTTCTAGAAATAAGAAAGTAGAAAAAAAAAATTAAAAGAGATAGGCCTACCCTGCATGCAAATTGTGAAATCACAAGTGAAATGCCTTGAATTTCCAAGGCAAAGCAATTGAAAATAGAAATCTAGGCTATGGTGACACGATAGGCACTGATACTCTGATACTGACTGATAGCCCTATAGTACTACACTTATTTTCAATAGGCTTATATAATAATATAGAAACAGTGTTGCGTGTACTACTGTACTGTATCTTTACATTCTGTAGGCCTACTTTAATTCTCACAGTATAAAATATAAATTTCTATAAATTATACAGTATGGTATACACTAGCATACAGTGTAAATGAGTGTATTTATATTATTATTACTAATAGGCATTTGCTTAATTTTTTTAAACTTTTTACTACTACAACAATGAATCTTTCGTTATGTATGAAATATGAATATTTCTATTGTCAATAGTAGACTTAAAACTAGTCTAATTAGAATATAAATTTATTATCTTTGTTTGTTTAAAAATGTTGGCCTAAGAGTAAAGCTCATAAAAATATCATCAAGCTAAAAGTTAAAATATTAACGGCATCACAATAAGAATTAACAAAACTTATCTAGCATAATTTTCATTTATCTCAGAGGTTTTAAACAATAACTTATGTATTTTGAGATATAGTGTATGTGCATATTTTGTAATATGTTGCAGGTGCTTATGATCACAAAGCTAAGAGATTTTTTGTTGGAGAACAGGAAAAATTATGTCAACTCTGGAAGGTAAGGAAATGTGTTATGATTCATTAAGCTACATTGCAAAAAAATTTCGAGTCTTTAATTAAATAGGCCTACAGCAAGAATTATTCCCAATATATGGTTTACGCCATTCATCTTTGAAACATGATATACCATGATAGAAATGAGGTTTTTTTTTTCTAAATACCTACTTGTGTCTGAGTTTTAATAGTTTCTGTCATATATTAACAGATATAATGAAAAAATATGGATACATTTATATTTCAATATTTTCAGTGTGAATAGAGCAATAATAATAAATCAGTGGTTTAAATTTATCTTTTGTTTTTAAACATTGCAATTCTTTTAAATGCTTAGTTTTTTTTTTTTTTTTTTTTTATTTGCAGCCTTTTGTTAAGCAAGGGTCAAGAAATGTCAGAAGCTGACAGAGATAAAATAGATTCTGAAGCTCAAGAAATTATTAAGAAGTGCAAAGAAATGATAATTTTGTTCAGAGTTGAAACAGATCATCAGAAAGTCCACCCTCAAGTGAAAGAACATCGAAATGCTGTTATGATATTAATTGAAGCTTACCTGAAAGGTAAAAGATACAGCTAGCATCTAATATTTGTTAACCACCATATTTGTTAAGTGGAAGAGTAAGCTATCTACTTTTACAAAATATTAAGATTAAACACATTGTGCCAAAATCTCCATTATGTGTCTTGTAATAGGTTTCTAAGTTTGTACTTCCTCTTTTTTAGCTATTTGCAAAATTTACAGTGAACAAAAAGCAGTTAGAGTTAAGCGAGTTGTGGATAGAAAACGAATGTAGGTATTTGATTTTCAAAGCTTTATATAGTTTCTGTAAATTATAAATACCACCAGCATTTACATTTTAAATATAACTAATTAAATCTTCTGTTCTGTTGACATTAATCTTCTAATGCACACTGATATTGTGATATATAACATCATTTTACTGTTCTATTCCCTATTGTTCAAAACATTTTTTTGTATCACGCCAGATCTAAGCTTGAGCCCGAGAGAAAGCACAGGCATTTAACTCGCAACCAGTTAAAAAAAGATCTCAACATAGACCAAAGTCCAGCTAACAGTGATGAGAGACCACAGGGTAAAAATCAAATCCTAAATTTATATTAAAAGATAACTTGACAGTTTTGTAGGAATTCTTTTTTTTTAAAATGTCTATTTATTTCCATTTAGTTGAAAAACAGAAGCCAGATCTTTTCCAGCAAGATATAATTGAAAGACAGTCATATGATAATGAAGATGAAATATCACCAGAAGAAGCTCAAATGGTAAATTTTAAAAGTTATCCTTTTATTTAGTCAGATTTAACCGTACTAATTTTTTCCAGCTATTCATGTAGTATTTTTTCCCCCTAAAACTAGTTTGAACAAGAAAACAAGGTGCTATATGAAGAAATGAACAGTATTATTGAAGAAGTCAAGTAAGTAATAAAATATTCTTAAGTACATACAGCAATTGCAAATGCTTGTTTTAAAATTATATTTGGGTTAAAAGCATCAATGAAGTTTTTTTTTTTTTTTTGCTCATTTTTTTCTTAAAGGTTAAAAGGGAAATATCATCAAGTCTAGATTCCAATTTATAATAGTCTAGATTCCAATTTATAATGGACTTCTAATACTCAACTAATAGCTTATACTGTATCTAATTTCATCTTTATTAACATCAGGGAATGTCTACAGAAAATTTGTTTTCTCTCCATTTTTAATTAATATAAACTGTAAAATGTAACCATTTTTTCTTTTAGACAAATAGAGGGTCAAGTTGTGGAGATTGCCAAATTACAAGAAATTTTTACAGAGAAAATATTAGAGCAGGTAATATAACAGATGTTGATTTTTTTCTCATGAAATAAAAATGACAGCGGTATATTTTATGGTGATATTTTTTTTTGACATGACAATAACTTTTTTTAAATAAATGAATATAATGTTTTGTTTATGTTTATTGATTGCAACCATTATTGTTCTTTTTTAAATCAGGATGTTCAGATAAATACTATAGCAAATACAGTAGTAGGAACCACAGAAAATATTAAAGATGCCAATGAAGAGATTAGAGAGGTAAGACGTTTTTGTGATTACTGTAAGGTACTAAAAAGTTAGCTATTTGTTATGATGGTGGCCAATAAAACAAACAGTAGAGTAAAAAGTATGGTCCTTGTGGCAGATAGAGTTGTTATTGTGACCTCTGCATATGAAGTGACAGAGTGGTCAGCTCTTTGCCCAACCTCAGTTACTCACCCTGACAGGTCTCAGTGTGGCCAGTTAGTCTGTACGAGCCAACCCGCGGCTTATCATATGTTATCATATGCCGCTATTTAGTTGTTTTATTTCCTACATTTGGTGTGTATATTGATTAGATCTACTGTTGTATTTTTGTGCATTCAAAAATTTAGAGCAAAATGTTATATAACTAGTAATGTTTAACTTTTCAAGGTGCTTTTAAATGTATGATTTAATTTGTGAAATTTGTTAGATGATTTAGTTGAACTTTTTTTTCTTTCAGGCCATCAAGAAAAAAGCTGAATTCAGAGTTTACATCTTGTTCTTTTTAGTTGTCTGTTCCCTTTCGTTGTTATTTTTAGATTGGTATAATAATTAACCCATTTTGTATTACCATTTTAGGAAACTACTTTTTTTTTACACTGAATAGAGAAGTGTGATCCAGCATTTAAAATTGGAAATTTGATAATTTTTTGCACAGAAATTGTTCTTCACCTATCCCATTCTAAGGTTGTTTAGAATTATATGATTGTGACTTCATTGTTGTATAACTCGTGTTATATCTTGTTAAAGTTTGCAAGTTTGTAGCTCAGCAGTTTTGTAATTTATAAAATTAAACTGGGATGTGCAATGTGTTTCATGAAACCCATGAAGTAGTATGAGCAGAATAACCCATCTTTCTATGGCTTTACCAGGTGATAGTTTTGAGTTTAACAGTAACACTTCTTGAATTACCCCATGGGTTGTAGTTTTTAGGTAGCCCAACAAATTTTGAACCACCTGATGGATTTTTGGACTTAACATAGTGTTGAGGCATACCTGTGCTAGCACAACATGAGATAGTATATTGGTTCTTGGTCACACCAAATATTTTAGTTTATTAAGCTTTTGTTTACATAGTACTTTTGTATTCATTTTCCGTTTGAAGATGTTTAGATGGTGATGGTTTTTTAAGTGATTAATTTTGTGTAAAGGGGATGGTTCTGTGAATGATAAATATTGTAAATCATAAATTATGTGAATGAGAAATCTTGTGCAAAGGTGATGGTTTAATGGCTTATTATTTTGCAATTTTTTTTTAGGCTTACTTACTACCCTTAGCTGCATGACTTTTTTTTGTAGAGTAGGCTTTAAAGATTGTGTTACTGTAAAACTGCTTGTACAGATTTTAAAATTTATTTCTTTATGTCAGCAAGCAACCTCACAACATTACTGATCCAAAAAGTTGAACTTGACCTTGTTATTGACAAGTGTTCTAGTGATAAATAAAGATTGTTTTTTTTTATATTGCCATAGTTTATAATTAATTTTCTTATATGTTATGTTATTTATAGACAGTCAGGTCAAATTTAACAAGCTGTAAATAATGTGTGTAAAGTTGTGATAGAAACCTTCCAGGTGCATCTTTTGTCTGTTGAATGAGATGTCTGACTCAAACACCAGTCACTATAACCATTGTATGTTTTGTCCTGTCTTATTATGTATGCCACCATCAGTCTCCAACACCATTCATCTCTCCTTTAAGAAAATCTCAGGCATCCATCTCTGGTTCATTCATGCGTGTACTCAACCAAATGTTCATCACATGTCTACATTAGCGAGGTTGTTTTTACTTATAATAATGTATTTTGTTTTTGTTTTCCCCCTCACTGATCTGATGGGTGTGTTTGAGAATGTAAATGGCTTGTGTGTGAGATATGAAACAGGCCCTAATGTCTTCTATGGTTAAATAAACCCCCAGCATGATCATCTTAATAAAACAAGTTATTCATGTCACTTCTAAAATATTTTCTATTTATGAAATAACTTGCACTTTTTATTATGAATTCACTTGAATTTTGAATACCACCTCTCGCCCTGTACATTAATTTAAAAAGTGTAAGTATCCAGTTTAACCTCTTAACAATATAGCTGGCTCAGTGTAACCATCTTTTAATCATTATTTCATAATTACATGAATTAGTAAAACATGCTCATTTAGTGCTCTTTCATGATGCTATGTTAAAATTTGTAAATAAAACTATTTTCATGCCATTTTATGTCTTTTTAAAACTTATTTGTCTTATTTGTTTTGTGTACACTGCTTATAAATATTTCTAGCACATGTACAAGAGTAAGAGGTTTATCCTAAAGATCAAGACATTATCTTATTGCAACTCTTCATCTTCAGAAAATTACAAGAAGCCGAGTCAAAGAAGTTTTTTTAAATGACTCCAGGGTCAGCCAAGATGGTGGCTAAGACTTATGGCAATGGCGTTGCGAGGCGGGGGTGCGGAACAAAAGGAACACACTGGGTGACACCATTTAGGGGGGTGACACCATGACCTAAACATGCAACTCTATAAAAAAACAATGTTACATACAGCTGTCATAATAACCGACTATCGATAAATATCGTTAGTAATAACAGTGAACACTAAAGATATTACCAGGGAGGAGGGATAACACCAAGTGCAAAACAGGTGGATTAAAATAATGTGTGCACAAATTGACAACATTAGGCAAAATCTTAGGTTGTCGAGGTGTCACCAATTGCAATTATATATATATATATATATATATATATATATATATATATATATATATATATATATATATATACCTATATATATATATATATGTAAAGAGTTTCTTCCAGGCATCTCTTCGGGGGGGCAAAACCACCTCCCCCCCCCCCCCCGAAAAAATTCTACAGCCCTCCGAAACGAAATGAAATTTATATAATTTATATGGAAAATATATACTTTTAACACTGTCAGCCCCCCCCCCCCCGCCCCCGAGAAAGTCTACCGCCCCCCCGAAAATTTCAAGTGCCCCCCCACCCCCACGGAGAAAAAAGTCTGGAAAAAACACTGCAAATGTAGGTCTACATATGCATATATATATATATATATATATATATATATATATATATATATATATATATATATATATATATATATATATATATATATATATATACAGCCTATACTTTTTTCCTTTGGTGGTGAGGGGAGGGGACGACACCATGAGGTGCCGCACCGGGTGACACCCAATTTAGTGGCGCCACTGATTCTCGGGGGGTAGGGGGTGAAGATGACACTGTGACACCATTCGGGAAAGGGCTGTCACCAAATTGCATATAGACTATAGTAGGCCTATAGTTCTAGTAAAGGAAGAGGCCGGTGACTGTTGAAGCGAAGGCCAAGCTTCGCTCAGATAGTTATATTTATATGTACATTACTACATGTAGGTCTATTATCAGAAAACCTACCTAAGACTAAGGATACACATTACGTAGGCCTATAGCATTTTTACAAGCACCTTTAATTGTTTTTAAAACAACCCTTACATACAAAATTATAAGACATTTAATTTAAGTCATAGTGACGGTCTTTGCCCAACATCCATATTATGCCAACGTAGATCTGCATATGTATAGGTCTAAAGCCCATAACAATAATTCAACATATACCGTAACTACACAACACCGAAATATTTTTTTTTGTTAGGCCAAAGATACAATACCAATAAATTATAATTTAGTTATTTGTCGCCCGTATTGTTGAAGCCACCACATTCTATTAAGTCATTAAGCAAGAAAAAAATTACTACAAATAAAGCAAAAATCATATGAAATAAGGCATTAAATGTTTAAATAATTTATACGATGAAAAAATTGATATGTACTTGGAGGATGTGATGAGCCATTAGGCTCATAAATGAAATGGGCAGGCTGACCAATTCTTTGTTACTAAACAGTTGCGTTAACATGCTACAATTTATCGTTTATTTCTACTAAAATAAAAAACAAATATTATTTCTACTTTCTGCATAATACATAAAAATAATGTTTTTGTAACAAACAATAGTCAACTTAAATCTTATAAACTGTTATCATTTTTTAAATTGTTGCACCAAATACTAATTATTCTAAACTAGTAACTACCAAAGCGATATCAATATTGGATTTTTAAAGTGACCGTGGCGCAAGTGGCCAGGTAAGAAAAGCTACCCTCAAGTCAAAATGGCAATAACCATAATAATACACATTAAAAAAACCAAACGTTCAGCCTCGTACTAAAAGCTAACCTTATAATAAAATTGCTTTTCTGAATTTGGCAGATTACGAATAATAATTATTACCAGGGAATAATATCTTTTAGACGTCGATTTTACAATCATAACAATATTTAAACCTAGATATTCATAAACAAATATGATAAAATCAGTGGATCTAATCTGGAAGATTCAAGGGGAATAATATAAAGATTTTTGGGAAATTTTATGTTATCGCTTCTCGGCCTTTTGGCTAAGATCAAAGTGTAGTATCTGTTCTTATCAGCTTAATATCTGATACGTGGCTCATTGAGTCACTACGATATTAAACTGATTTTTGGATCTCGGCGGGATGCCCGGGGCTTGCTCCGCTCTCGCCACGGGTCGGCCCGGTATTGCAGTTCTTCCGGGAATGGCCCAATAAATCATAATGTACGATTGGTTCCTCCCTATTCCCATGCTCATTTCTGACCCGTTCATTTCCTTTATTGCCTTCTAATGCTTTTGTATACAACCATTTTCAGAACTGTATCTCTGAAACGTTTATTTTTTTTTTCAAATATAATCAGGATTATAATTGTACATATAATGAACAAGCAGGCATTATCGTTTAGATTTAGGCGTAGCCTACATTAATTATTTTACACTATGTAGGCCTAGGTGTACAATAAATAATACAATTTAGAAATAGTAATTCTCATATGAATACATTGGTGTACTTTGTTAAGTTTAATTAGAAATAGATGATAGAATAGGCCCAAGAAAAATAACGAAATAATGGTGCTACTGTTAACTGTCAGTTATAAGCCTACAAAGGATAATCTAAACTGAAATAGCTAACTATAAAAATGTATTGATTTTAATTTAAATGTTTAATCAGCTGAAAAGCAATTTAAAAGTGTGGTATTTAGATGCAAAATAGTGGCGCCACACGACAGGCCCTCACCTGGAATCCACAAGGCAGGAGGAAGAGAGGCAGACCAAGAAAGACCTGGAGACGTGACCTGGAAGAAGACACCAAGAAGATTGGATACACCTGGGGACAGTTGGAGAGACTAGCCCTGGACAGAGACGTCTGGAAAGCTCTTGTCAGCGGCCTATGTCCCAGTAGGGACGACAGGCAAACATGACATGATGACAGTTTTCTACGCCAATTCGTTACACATCGTTTTAGCCAATATCTTGGCCCTCCCCTCACAACCGTAAGAATGACATATTAATTTTGTGGACGACATTAAAATGAATTATTCATAACGAAATCCCGCAATTTTTTGTCGTTTTAGCATTCCACAACACCCCCCTCCCCTTTTTTTTTTTTGTTTTGTTTTACAGGGATCCTACATTTTACTTTAGTCGACAACTACTCTGTCACCTTTTTAAATATGTGTAAAGGGATATAACCAGTGTATGTTAATTTTAAAAAAAATATTAATTGTGTTATTTCCCTTCGTACAGATATTTGCGAAAATGAAAACTTGAGTAGTCCTAAATCTTGATCGATATCTATAATCCATTTCTGGATGATAGCAACAGCCCCCCCCCCCCCACTTCCATGACGTCACACCTCAGCCTACAAACCTCCTCCCCCCCCCCCCCCCAAAAAAAATTGTAGATGAATTTTTCGATATTTTTCCAAAATCTTGTCTAAACTCTGTCGAAATAGAGTATTTTAATCAATTCCTATTTCAATTTATCAAAACAAGTTTTCTAAAACGCGAAATAACGTCTATGACATTCGGGACTGGAGTCTGGATCAAACTCTCTTTTTGAGACTTACAAAGGACAAGGACTGATGGCAGTATTGCTTATAAATCTGTCAACAACGACACGCGTCCCGTGTTTCTTCCAGACTTTTTTCTCCGGGGGAGGGGGGGTGGACACTGTTAAAAGTATATATTGTCTATATAAATTCCATTTCGTTCGGGGGGGGGGCGGTAGAGATGCCTGGGCCTGGAAGAAACTCTGCACGCGTCCTGTGGTTATACTGACTAGAAAATGCTTGTTTCTATTACTAAAAAAAAAGTATTAATGTTATTGTTAAATATTTCAAATACAAAAATGCGATCGTATTTTTATTTTAAGAGCAAATGGTCTTTTTTTAAATAACATCCGGTTTCGTTTTTAACCGATCAACATCATCAACATGTGAATAACACTACCTACAGTAACCATTAATTAATTAATGTCATTATCATCACAACGATCAACAATCTGACAGCACATCTTCGGAGAATCTTATAGTATACTCAGAGGCAAAAATCTATCTGGTATATTATTAAATAAATCTAACTCTTCTTTTGTCAACTTTTAAGTTTCTTATTCTTTTCTTCGCTATCGCTGTAGCCAGATTTTACGTAAAATCAGCCGAGGCTAGTAATGTGAAAAAAAGGTGTGTCATTAAATTTTAGTAATTATTTCTTTTGAGGAAGATTTAGAACTTTCAAAAATGTTTCAGTTTCATTCATGTACCTGTTTTTAAACAATTGTATTAAAACTTTTCAGTAATAAATATAAATAACGACTAGCGAAGTTTTCATCAGTTGCAACAAAGCTCGTTAACTTCAGCAGCCATCTTGATAAAGTTTTTTTGGTAAACTCATAGCGGGAGATTCAAGCAGTGTTTTTGGGGGGCGGACTAAAATTTTCAGTGGGGAGCGGATACTTCTTCACGAAGGCCCCCCCCCCCCCCCTCCCAAAGAAGAAATACATGGAAGAAACTCTGGATTCAGGGAAAGCCAGTCTATTTTACAAATGGCTGCTGTTTAATTAAAGTTAATTTCTGGCCTATATTCAGTATATTGAAATTTAGCCATTGATTTTGGTTAATTATTCAGTTTGCCTATCTATAATATTTGACACAAATATATCACAATATACTTCTATTAAAGCCTTAACAATGAGGCAACTTTGTCATACATTACTAAACTTGGCCGATTTTACGTACCTAAAACAATACATTACTTCTTATTCTCAGCAATGCTGTGGTTAACTTGTAAACTTGACAGTCACGCCGTCAACTGTCAAGTTAATAAAATAATTTATGGAAGTTAACTCTTTTTTTTTAATACTATAGGCGTCTAGTTCAAGTACAAATTCCAGCTGGCTCTTCACTTCTTTCATACTTAATTTGCATACAAAAATACAAGTACAATTTACAATACAATGTTGATGAATATTGAGTTAAAATTAGTAAATTACACTAACTTAGGCCTTAACTTATTAAATATTAAATAATCTTAAATATTATTAAAAAAAAAAAACTACTATCTAATAGAGCTAGGGCACTATATTTTTCTGTTTCCATTCTTCAAGGTGCACTAAAATGACATTCACATGTCCAGTGTGCAGCAGCAATGACTACGAAGAAGAAAATGGACATTATTTTTGTACAGAGTGTGGAACTCAGAGTCAGGTTAAGTACTTCACTTGTCAGCATCAGCAATTTACAAATTGTTTGTTTCATTTGATTTTTTTGTGAATAGTATTGTGGTAATTCAATTTGGCTTTTGACGAGATTTGTGTATTATTTGCAGCTTTCTTAATTTTTAACTAGGCTACAAAAATTGTAAAAATATTCAGACTTACACCTACAAATTAAAGTTTTACATCAGTTACGTTATTGTTGTATTGATCTATATGGATGTAGGCTACATTGCAACAATTCTTTTTTAGGCAGAATTCGATCACAATGTTCAATAGTCCACTGAGTGACGTTTTTTTTTTTTATTTCAGTTAGAATTTCATGAATGGAAACATTAGTTTTATTGCCAAAGTTTTGCAGACACAAATATTAGATCAGACTAAATTAATAATAGCATATTTACACTTGTAGCAGAGATTTAATTTGGCCTAAGGAAAGAAAACTGAAACTCCTGGTGTTGCATTATTTTCAATAATTTATTATTATTCCATCTAGGAGCTAATAGTTCAGCAAGTTGATGAATCGTCACAAATACACACACGCTATGAAGTCAGAACAGAAAAAGCGACATCAGTTAAACCAAGTGAGTGTACTTATATGATTATATTCCAAAAGATTTGAAGAACAAAGATGCTTTCACGTAAAAATCTATTTGTTAAAAATGTTCATCAT
The DNA here is from genome assembly GCF_028476545.2 of Physella acuta. Lineage (NCBI taxonomy): Eukaryota > Metazoa > Mollusca > Gastropoda > Physidae > Physella > Physella acuta. The sequence continues at coordinate 510,687 of NW_026731764.1, read as the reverse complement.
CACTAATTACTAATACAGCTAAACTACTTTCATTTTATTAACTATAGTAATTTATCATCACTTATTGCTTTTAATATTTTATATATTTCTTTCATTAGAGTCAGATCTTGGAAGGCCTTGGACAATATATGAAGCTTACCAGTTCATTATTTTAGCTCAGGCTGATTCATTTATAAAACTTGGATTACCTGAAAGTTTTAAGGTTTGTTTCCTAGAATCATGGGGACTGTAGTTTTTATTTTAAGCTGGTTTTTTTATGCCTCAACATCAACTTGTTAGAAATTAAAATAAAATATAATTTTTAATTGTATTTATGATTGGTTGGTATTTAGATAAATAACCTGATGATACATTTTTTTTTTCAGGAAACTGTGTTTATGATTTGGGCAAATTATCTTAGCAAACTTGGCGTTGCTTTTTGTAAGAAAGAAAAGGTTGTGCCTAATATAATTACAAAGATGAGAGTTGGAAGGTTGAGGTTAGAACTACTTTTTTTATGTAGGCTCCATCTAAATTTTAAAATAACTGATAACTTTTTTAAAAGGCATTAGAAACAATTAGTGTGGTAATTAAATTAAAAGATGTTTTATTTATTTTAAAAAGTTTATTTATCTAAAAATGTACAGATTTATCTAAGACTATGCTTTGCTAGCAGTATATCATTTAGAGTATATTGATTTATTTTCTTTAACAGAGAGCTCCACAGAGGAACTATGGATTACCCATTAAACAGACACAAGAGACCGTTTCTTGAGACAGAGAACAAGGTATTTTATTCTACATAATGCTGTTTAAAAAGAAAAAGTGATATTTTTGGACAATGGAAGTGGGTTTCTAAACATTTTCTTGTTTGGCTACATTCAAACTGAATTAATTCTAATTATAATCACACGCACCATTAGCCTTGTTTTTGTTTTGAGAATTTATAAACCTAGCTGTATACAAAGTGCGTATGTACTATATTATGGTTTTATTTAATTTCTGCAATAACATTGTACTATTTAGCCACCGGAAGGAACTGAACTAGGTTTACATGATGAGGAGTTTTATGAAGATGATGTTCCTGTAACCAAGACAACTGATAATATTGTTTTTGTAAATGAAGATGATGACAGTGATGTTGATGTGGTGTATGTAAATTGTAAAAAAAAGCAAAATCATGAATCTAGATATGCTCAGGTACTTGAACATAATAATGCTGTTGATTTTTTAATCTTTCAAGCCATTAATCCATCTACTTGGCAAGATTTATTTAGCTTAAAAATTACTTCCCTTTAATTATTAAAGTTTTGTACTTAACTAAATCTTTATTTTACTATAGGCTAGTCATTCCCCTGAGTGGATGAATATGAAAAAGACCATTGCCATATGTTACATTGGTGTAATGCTCACTAGGCCAGATATCTTACCTTATGATGTTGTAAGGTGAGTCAAATTTATGCAGATCATAACTGGTATATATAGACAATGTTACTTAGGGAAACTGTTACGAATAGGAGTAAAAAAAATAAAAAGTAATCAGTTGTTGAACTTCTTTGGTATTTAATGTAACTTATGTGGTTATAAAAAGACACAGCAAATCTGATCAAACTGTAAACAGTTTAGAAACAAACTATTTTGAAATATTAAAATTGTCAGTTTTTAGTTGTTGTATTAGTATGCTTATTTAATTCAATTATAAACAAAAAACAGTGCAACAAATCTAGCATTATATTCACTTTTGAGTAACTTGAAACTGTTTTGATCATTTCAGATGGGTGTATGAGAGTAAAGTGCCATTTTTATCTTGTACCCACCTACTCCCATCAGATATGGTTCTTTCTGCTGGAGATCAGGCTCTATTTGAGACAGTAAGTTTATCAACCAGTTTATGTTTACTATGTCTGCTAAATGTAGCGCCTATTACTCTCCTATGAGACAGTAAGTTTATCAACCAGTTTATGTTTACTATGTCTGCTAATGTAGTGCCTATTACTCTCCTATGAGACTGTAAGTTTATCAACCAGTTTATGATTACTATGTCTGCTAAATGTAGCTCCTATTAACTCTCCTATGAGACAGTAAGTTTATCAACCAGTTTATATTTACTATGTCTGCTGAATGTAGCGCCTATTACTCTCCTATGAGAAAGTAAGTTTATCAACTTCAGTTTATGTTTACTATGTCTGCTGAATGTAGCTCCTATTGGCATGTCCTGCTCTGTTAATCCTGGTAACAGTAAGGCTGCAAAATTATGGAGGCTCAAACAATATTGGGAGCTGTTAGATACATGAGTTGAGTTTTAGTCAGGGCTTTTGCCTCTTTCCCGTTTGTATTCCACCATCTAGTTTAAATAAATAGGGGGGGGGGGGGGCATTGTGAATTTTTATTTAGCAATCTCACATTCAATTGCTTAGTCATAATTTTCCGAAACTTGTTTACTATATCCATCAACTTAATTCAAATTTACTCTCTGATGTGCTAAAATTTACCTCTGTTTTAAGGCATTACCAATCACTTTATACTATACCAATACAATTTTGTCTGAATGTCTATTCATTCTACTTATATTTTCCAAAGCCCAACTCAGTGGTATATTGTAAATCATTTGCTCTCTCCACCAGGGCCATTTTGACTCCAAGGTTTTTATCAAGGAACTCAACAAAATTTTGGTGTATCTTGATTTAAAGAACCTGCCAACTCCAGAACTCAGATTTCTTATTACTCGCTTTACAAGGGAACTAAATCTTCCTGGTAAAAGCTTTGCACTTTTTTTTGTTTTGTAACTGTATAAACCAAAAGACATGCTATGTTATGTTGCAGAGAAAAAGAAAAGTTTTATTTTCAATTGTTATATCATAATATGTTAATAGCTCTGTTAAAGTTAATTTATGAAATTTTATGCAGTACTTTTAAAAAGACACAGGACTATGCTGATTTTATTATTTTGAAAAACAATTTTTCAGAGGAAATAGCAACTGTCAGTATTCGATTGACTGAAATGATTCCATTTTGTTCTACTGCTAAAAATAAACTTTTCAAGAGGATAGATGTGCCAGCTATGAGCTACATAATCCTGGCAGTGAAATTAGTTTTTGGACTGAACGACTCCTTAGAGTGGTACTTATATGTTTTGTTAGAATATCTCATTTGTTAGAAAATATTGCTTTGGTTTACCAATTATTTTTTTTTACTTATACTTAACTGTTTTAAAATTTATTATATACACTATTTTATACAATAAAAGCTTTTATAGAATGGTTTTTTTAAAGTTCAGTAAGAGCTTTTTTTTTCTAGTTTTTGTAAATTTTTGTCGATGTAAAAGTATTATTTTTAAAACTTTCTCCAGGAAATTATCAGAATACTCATCCGCTGCACAGGAACTCGGATTAGGTAAACATCCTTATAAAATTTGCACAAGTATCTAGTACATTCTCTTTAGTTGTGCTATAAATGTTGTTCTCTGACCAGGGTCTAAGCTCTTCATATGGAGTGAATGGAAAAGGTTCATGATACAGAAATGTGCTAACGAGTTTGTTGCTTACAGAGAGTTGACCAGTAATATGTGAGTATTTGAAAATTTTAGCTGAACTTTGAGTCTAAGGTTAATATGAATATAGATAGAGAAATCACTTTTTATAACTTCTTGGGAAATCACTTTTTATAACTTGTTGCCTTTTTAAAAAAAAATTTTTTATTTCAGAACTCACTCTAGACTGAGTAGACTTGACCAGCTACTAGAATGCTATGCTGCAACTGACCCAGACAAAAAGAGACTGACAACCTGTTTTACCCTGAATGTTAATCAACGGCCAGGTTTGTAAAGCTCATTGCTTGGGCTATACCTTATGTCGTAACAAATACACTGAAATTATATTTTGGCAGTACATTTTTATTTTTAAAAAGTCTGGCCACTACATATTGGTTGACTCAAATTACCAGACCAGATGCACTACAATACTGATGTACAGACTACTGCAAGATTTAGAGTCATGGCTACTGAACTTGTGACTGATAAACTAATTTGTTTAGGAATTGAAGAGAATGTCAGCATTATAAACATTGTGTTGCTGTCAGAATTTATACCAGTTATACGCGTGTATTAAAATGATTAATTACTATGGTAAATCTTTTTTCAGTCCGTTGCTATGAACAGGAGTTTAAGGAGGCGATGAGAAAGCCTCTTGAGATAGCCTTGGATAGATATTATTCTTCTGTTAAGTTTAATGAAGGTTTGTCGGTTTCAAAGATCATATTTAACTTTTATAAATATGTATGTTGATACATAGACCTTTCTAGACTTCTACTTCTTAATTCCTTCAGCAATTAAGAGAACATATCAAAATATTTATGCTGATTTAACTATTCAATTAGGCCTGATTGATGTGTTAAGAATTCCATTACCAAACTTAGTACTCATCCAACTTGAATTACAACAGATACAACACATGCCTGTGATGTTGACTGGTCTAAGCAAGGGGAAAAATTTCAGAAAGCAACCATTTGCCACATAATAAAGTTTCAGGAATTTAAAGAGAAAACTTGTAAGTCAAATTCTTATCTTTCCAAGTGTTGTTTTCTGTTGTTCATAATTTACAAAAGCACATGCTAATAGGACTGGTAAGTAGGTCAACATCCAGTTCTATGGCTCATGCAGGTTTTATTGAGCCATAGAAATGGTTGGTGACCTACTTACCAGCCCTATTCCAATGACAATCTTTAAAAAATAAATCATATGGAGAATTTTTAAAAATTTTAAAAAATATTTATTTACATTTGGCAAATTTTAAACCTGCATTGCTGTCTTTTGGAATTTTAAAAATTGACAATCAACATGGATTTGTTTCTGTTTTTTTTTCAACAGCTAGTGGTGAAACAGACTCTAAATTAAACCAGATACATGCTAAGTATAACCTGCCAGTAAGGGAAATAACTCAGTATGAACGAGTGTCAGACGCGGAGCACTTATCAAGCAATCGGCATGAAAGTTACATGTGGTTCCTAAACCTGGCCAGCCAAACTATTGACTGTTCACCATTAGGACTGGATAAATTAGTTGTGATTTTTGTTAAATACCTGGTGGAAAAGTCTAAAGGACATGACATGGTTGGGATCAAGTGTAGTAATTTTGGTTTCATAGAAGCAAGAGTCTCAAAGTGATTTAAAAGTATACCTTTTAAAAAATTTGTTACACCTGTTATTTGTTTTTAAAATAATTTATTACTAATGTTGAATGTTTTTAAGGAGAAAACTCAAATTTTGTTTCTTTTAGTGTAGCATTCTCTACATGCTACAACTCTTGTATACCTCACATTTCAATAAACAATTTGAAACAATTATGTATACAATAGTTATCTTGTTGTTTTCAATTGTTTTGTTTTTTCTAGTGTTCTTATCAAATTATAATACCTCACTCATTTCAATAAACAATTTGAAACAATTATGTATACAATAGTTATCGTTTTCAATTGTTGTTTTTTTCTAGTGTTCTTCTCAAACTATAATTTTTCTAAAATTGTACAAAAATATTTACTTGAAGCAATTATTTGTAATAGGTGTCATGACAAACTGGAACTATCACCAGCCATCTGACACCTTAAATAGTTATCTGCCCTGTTTCACTTCGTCATTCAAGCTAGCTTATAACTTTTAATATATTTAAAAACAACTGACCCAGTCAGTTAAAATACTTTGTCATCTGTTGGGAAAATTTCTTAGTGGTAATGATCATCTTTCAAATATGATTGAACAGTTTACTCATCTGTTATTAACATTACTACTGTTCTGTTACATACCAGGGGATCTATAAATAGTTCTAAACAATATCTTAAGCAAGCAGTTACATGTAGGCTTTAACTATGTTGTAATAATACTTATGCACACAACCATATTTTGGGTATACTTAAGGTATAAATAAATATTTTTCAAATAACTAAATTTCGTTCGGAGGTTGGGGTGGCGGTAGAAGTACTTCGGGGAGATGTCTGAAAAAAAAAACAATGGGGAGGGGGTTACAATTTGCAAAAAAAAAAACGTGATGGACGACCCCATTTATTTTTCTCAATTTTTTTAAATAAAATAAAACTTCCAAAACACCCCACCACCAGTAAGAAAAACGCTCATAGTTCGATGGCCTATTTTGTTTTGAATGAGGCTACTCGATATAGAAGAGTATGTCATATGTTGAAATCACCGACAGGTCGGCCAAGAGTGGCCTAATTTATAAATCAAAATGTTATAAATAACTAAACCAATTTGCGCAATAATTTTAACCATTATATCTCAATTGCTGCCCTAATTTTTTGACGTCGGCAAAAGTTCTGTACCACACGAATAATGCAATCGTTATATCGATTATTCTATTGATTGATTTTATTGAAAAAACCAGGGCGTTTGTGCTTAGTCTTGGAGGAGAATAAGCAACACGTCTATGCTATAAATAGGATTCTTAACTAGAAAGTATTGACGTAGGTAACAGGTAAATCTTAGTCATGTCTTCGTTACTGAAGTTTGGAGCGAAAGTTTTAGAATCTTCATTTTTAGACGAAGGAAAAAGGAATCACAAAAAAGATAAATCATATAAAGCTCACAAGGTTTGACATTTTAATGCAGTCTGTTTTTATTTTGTTGTTTTTAGTTTAGTTGTTGCCAAAGAACATCATGTTCAATAGGTAGCCTACTTTTATTGAATTTTACCCCCCCCCCCCCCTTTCTATTTTTCGTCAATAATGTGTAGCTCTCTAGCAAAAAGATTCTAGATCTAGACTAGAAAACGAAACAGCAATACCTGTAGTGAAGGTAAACAAAACTGAAATTATTAATCAAGTGCGTGAAGCATAAAAGGCTAGGAAGTAGTAAAAGGAAGCATAGAATTATTTTAAAGGTATGCCCATAGCTTACATTTTAATTAATTAATGATGAAAACTTAGATTTTTATAGTACCTGCTTTAACAGTTTACTATTATTATAATTTATAATATTGTATAAATGAAAGCATTTTTTTTTTGTTTTGTTAATTAAAATTTGTATGCCTTTGCCATTTTACTACACCTTTCATCCTATGATCATGAAACTTGGAGGTTGATGAGAATACTTCAGAATAGGTTTTCGTGGAAAAATAAATTACAATTTCACAGGGGTGGTGCCCCAGCAGGGTGCGTTGTGACTTTTCTCTATATACAATATTAATAAAACAGTATATAAAAATAAAAGTCAGATGCGTTCATCAGATTGCCATGAAACTTTGGGGAGTTGATGATAATACTTCAAGGCAGGTTTCTGCAAAAAAAAAGTATTTTTTAATCTCACAAGGGAGGGTGCTATTTTTCTCTAGATCTATATATGGTATGTAAAAAATAAAAGTTGAAAGCGGTTTGACACAGTTCATCAGAGTGCCATAAAACTTGGGGGATTTTATGAAATTGCACTAGAGATGTTCTGCAAAATGTAATGTAACATTGGCTCAGTGGGGATGTGGTGTAATGATGACCCACTGAGGTGTAGTGTGTTTAAGGTCTGACCCTGAGAGATAACAAAACCAATGATGCTTCTTGCTTCTGGTTCCTTATTTATTGCATACACAGCGTTGCACAGAATAGTACACTTGCAAGTACATAGGTAGATCTAGTACAAGTACATATGGGGTCATCCATAAATGACGTCACGCTTTTTTTGACAATTTTTACCTCCCCACCTCCCCTCAGTCACAAAAAGCCAGCCCTCCCCCCCCCCCCCCCCCCCGCCCTAAAATGACATCACATCTCAGTCTACAACCCCCCTAAAAATTGCTTAAAACATCGATATTTTTCCAAAATCTTGTCTGGACTCTGTCAAAATAGAGTATTTTAATCAATTCCTATTAAAACAGTTTTCTAAAACGCGAAATAACGTCTAAAATTCGTTTTCTAACATTGCTTTTTTATAATGCAAAAGTGTGATATCGCACGATCTAAACCCCCCGCCCCTCCCCCTCATCACACACCGTCACAAAATTACAGACCCCCCCTCCCCCCTACGAGTGTGACGTCATTTATATACAACCCCTATAGCCCTAAAACAAATGTAAACAAACAATAGATTACATATTTGAATACACAACCAACCACACATAAGCTATATCAAATACATGGGTGCAGAGGCTTACCAAACTAGCTGTCTCGTCATAAAATAATTCAGTAGAAAGAGAAAGTTATAGCCAGTATAACAATACTATCAACAAGGATGCAACTTTTGTGAATATATCGAATTAGATGTGTTCGCCATCGACTTGGGCTCACCCATGAGCACAACTGCGCCTATATTTGTTTTAAAGAGTGTGATAGGCTTTGGATTTCATGAGTTGTTATAGTCACTCACTAAAATGAATCAGGCACATTGTCCGGTGCCCAAAGAGGTGCTATTTGGCTCCCCAGGCTATGCCGTGAGGGCAATGGCCCTTAAGTTAATTTTAAAGAGTGCAATAGAATAATGATAAGATGTGGTATTTTGTCGTTCACTAAATCAAATCTGGCACGTCTGACAGTGCCCAGCAGGGTGCTGTTTGGCACCCTGGGCCATCCTGTGAGCACTATGCATTACTGACATGGTGGAACATTCGATGATTAAACCAGGCCAGTGGCTGTACGCTGTCCCAACAGGGCCCCTCTACGTCCCTGACACCTGGGTGGTCGCCAAAGTGTGTTTTAGCTCACTATTACAAAGAGTGATTAACTTACACTCAAGGCCATTGAGCATACTGGGCAGTAGTGGAGGTAAACCCATTCCCCGTCAAGTATGACTAAAGAAATATAGCGCAGGCATTGTTTACATTTAAATAACTCAGTTTTAGAAAAGAGACTTCTTTTTCAGTTAGAACTTATTGAAAAAATTAAAATATAATTTTTTAAACCACTCTCCACAGAAAATGGAGTACTATGGCGATTATCAGCAATATGGTGGTGGGCAGCATATTGCAGGAGGACATAGCTATGCTGGAGGGCAGCATTATGGTGGAGGACACTCATATTCAGGTATGCCACAACAACCCATGTACCAAGGACCACCACCATCACAACAACCATATCAAATGTACCAGCAGCCGAGTCAACATTATGGTAGTTACGGAAGCTACTACACTAACAATGTCTTCAAAGTTAATGCATGGGAGGTAATTTAAAAATATTTTATTTGTAGTGTAAGCCATTTTAATAATAGATACAATTAATGGAAGGTCATTAAAATTCAATAGTTTAGTTCATTTTTAAATAAAATTTTGAATAATTTACACATAAAAATAAATTAAGAACTTAAAAGTTTAGTACATTATTAGAAAAAAGGAGCCAATCATTTATTTTTTTTATCTGAATGTCCCTTTAAACAAAGGCCTATCAATTTCGTCAACCAAGTGACCTTGAGATGGTGTTTGCTCAAGAAATGCAGAAAAATCCAGAAAATGCGGTATTTTGATTTTGTTGTTAGTTATAGATAGAGGAAAATATCCATTATAGCTGCATAACTTTAATTGGGTGTTAATTAAATTAATAATAACTTTACACACTTATTTTAAAATATATAAATTACACACCAATTTTTACAAACTTTGTTATGTTTACAAATATTTTTTAAAAAAATGTATTGATTTCATTTGTTTTGTGGAAACATTTAGATAAGGAATGCTATTCAAGCAGAAGACTTAATGAATGTTTTGAACAACACTCCAAGTATCAGGAATTTTTTCAGAAGTATGGACAGTTTTTTTTTATTACCAAATCAATTTAGGCTCAAAGGCCATAAAAACTTGCTCAGTGTTGGTTTCATTTAATTTTTGTTCCCTAATTTTATATTATTCCTCCTCAGTAAACTGGAGCAGAGAGATGTGTAGGTAAGTACTCTGATACCTGGCTTATAACAAACTATTGTCTACATTATTTTAAAAAAAAATAATTTTGGTTTGTGTCAGAACAATTTTTATGTTTTTAAAAAGATGTTAACCTTATTCAATATTGAATACTATTCAGTGTTTTTCATCATTTTTGTTGAGCACAGTTAAAATTGGACAGTATTTTATACTAGTGTAAAAGATGTATTAAATAGGGCCCACAAATTTTTTTGTTTAATAAAATTTAACTTAACACTTTATTTGTTGCTTCTTTTAACAGTATAATGATTGCAATGCTGGATGTATCCTTATTTAATACCAATCAACATAGCACTAACTATAGTTTAGAGCTGACAGATTAAAATACAGTAAAGATGTTTAAATAGCTTGAAAAATTAAGCATTAGTTTAGTGTGGATTATTAAGTTTTGTGCTAAATGCTATAATCCATTAAAAAAATTGTTATTAGTAAATATAATTGTTTTACTTTCTAAGACAATACATTTAAAATGGTAAAAATAAAAGTAAAATTAGTCCTTTACAAGTTGTAGCGATCCCAAGATGGCTTTATGCAATGGAATGAATTTTTGGAACTGCAGCAGTGTCTTGTTGCCTGGTTTAAAGTTTTTTGCCAATATGATTTTGATCGGTCTGGTTTCATTGATGCTTCGGAACTTACTCGAGTAATAAGACAGTTATTTGGTAAGATTTGAAATTATTTTTTTTTTGGAAACTTCAATGATATTGTGCTAAAAGTTATCACAGAGAAAAATTATTGAAAATTTTACAATTTGTTTATATATTTTCAAATGCAATAGTAGATTGTTTTAAAGGTTATTAAATATTTCAAAACGTTTAAACATACATAACTTTTATAAAAAAATTGCTAAAATAATCCATTTTGTTAGACAAAGTAAAATTACAATGGCCAGTCACTCTATGTTTTCAGGGTACCAAATTCAACCTCACACTCTTGAAACTATATTAAAACGTTATTCTCGAGTTGTCCCCCCTAATGGTCGCTGCATCATTGCCTTTGATGACTTTGTTGCTGTGTCAGTTAGGTTAAGAGCTTATACAGGTTTGTTAAAAAACATTTTTGGGAAAAATATTTAATATAAATTTAAAATAAAGAAGTCCAACTAATTCAACATTAGATGTATAAGTATAATTTAGAATTAGTTGGAATAGTCTGAATAATGTTTAGAATTTTGGATAAGACAATTTATCTTCTTTTAAATAAAACAGATGCATTTAGGAAGAGGGACAGCCTTGCACATGGTGGCAATGAAACAGGCAACTGCACACTTGGATATGACGATGTAAGTTATTTTATAGATCTGTGTGTTGAGAATAATTTAAGTTTAAAATCATTTCTTATTGATGTAAGCAATAAGTATAGGCTTACATAATCTCAAGGAGATGTGGGTAAGCATTAAAACAGCTTTGCATCCTAATAACATTGTTGGATCTCTTCTATAGGACTAGGCTTTTAAAAAAAAAATTAACTTGACAATTTCTGTTTAAAAATTAATACATTTATTTCGCCAGCCTGCAGAGGAACATGTTAAATTATATTTCCACTTAGTAAATAAAAGTGTAGTGTGTAATAAAACTAAAACTGTTTTTAAATTATTCCTATAGTTTCTAAGATGTGTGCTGTGTCTTTAAACTATGATGGAAACAGCAAAAAGTTTGTCCCACAAGAGCTAAAGCCATCCTAAATGACAAGCGCCACTATAAGGATAACTGAGAAATGTTAGTTGTTTTCTACAATTCTTTGTCTCTCGTTTCATCAAATCCTGTTTTTATTAAAGAAATTTAAGATGAGTAAGTGATACAGTTTTTAATAAACTAGTAGTATGTTTAAATAGTTTTTTTTAACTATAAATAACAATTGTTATTTCCAAATGTCATTTCATTCTGAATGAAATAAAAGAGAAAACATTTGAACTAATTAAGTAAATTGTCAACTGATATTCATCAGTGTATAATGTTTTTGTTAAAATGTTAGTTATTTTTATTCAGTTTCTAAGTAATTTAATATCAGGCTATTTTATTTTTACAGTTTTTCAACTATTTTTATATACGTTTACCTTTTAAATGATACTAATTGAGCAAACTGTAGACAGCATTTTATGCACATCATTAAGTTAAATATAGCTATAATTACAACAAGTTATGAAATTTCTCAACTGTTTCAAAATAAATTTTATAAATTGAAAATAATTGTATTTGGATGTTTATATAATGGCTAAAAATAACAAATAAAAAAAAATTTATTGCAACATTTCCATTCCAATGTTTTAGAATTAGTGCAATGAGAATAATTTTCAATAAAAAAGATGCTTTATTTTATATTAAATTACTAGGCAACCTAGTTTTATAATAAATGAGCCTTTTTTCACCATTATTGTACAAGAGAGTCATAAAGTAGGCTATGCAATAATACTTGTGTTTTTATTATCCTATTCAAAGTCTGTGATTAAAATTTTACTTGGCTATTCTATTACAATTTTTACTGTAAATAATTTACGTTTTGATGGTGATTTTATTTTCAAATAATAAACTTTTATACTAATATACAAAACCTTGTGAGTTTTGGTAATTGTTGTATATAAATGTACTGCACTCTTAATTTTTTACAAATGTATGAAAACATATATATAAATTTATAAAATATTTAAAGTTTTGTTTAACCAATTTTATTATTTTTAAAAATTGGGCATATTTCACTTTGATATTTTGTAAACCAAATTTCATGAACACATTGTTTACATATTTCATTTTTTTCATACTGTTTTGTCTCTTCACATTTACTCAATCCATTACTTTCAACTGTGAGGGATTACAAATATTTAGTTTTAGTCCTATCCTGTTGACTGTTTTGATTTTTAAAAAAGTATGTACATATTTATGTCTGTATGGAATGATAGCAAATTTGTTTTTGTTTTTATTGAATTAAGATAAATAAAAGTTGCAAAATTAATAGCTATTACTTATTTTTTAGAAGCTAGGCCTACACTTTAATTTACAGGACTGAGTAATTCTTCTTTCTTCTTCGTTCTTAATTCTAGTGTTGGAAGGGATCCCCTCCAACTCAACTTGTTATGAGCCATATAGCGTTGACTTAGTTTTCAGCCTCCTGTTTTTGGATTTGTTTCCATAGACTTTGTCCAACCAAGGACAAACTACAAGGCAGCAGTTGTTTGATTTTGTAGTTGTCTCTTCAACATGAGTGGCTGTCCCCTGTTATTGAGCCTCATCTGCCTGGGGGTTCAAACCTGGGACTTTTGGGTTGAGCAGCCATGAGCTTAACCAACCCACCCAGTTTGACTTCACTAAGTAATTCCATACCACACAATTTAGTTATCTTTTCAAACCTAAAGGTCTTTGTGGCAGATGAAGTAGAGTTCACATGTTTCTGTGACCTCTGCATATGAAGGGATAATGTGGTCAGCATTATGCCCATTTTTCTACTTTCCCTAACTTGAGTCAGGTACCTATCAGAGCTTGGTTGGCTCTTGTATATTCTACAAACTTAAGTCGGGATCTTAAACTTGAAAGAAGTCATATGCTCTCTATCATACAACACTGTCCCGTATGCATATCATTTATACAGACACAAAAAACATACTATTAAAAAAACAAGCTGTGTAAAATCACTACTATTGTTTATTTTAGACCGGGTTATTTACACAAAAATAGTGTGTATTATGTAAGCCAGCACAGATGTTAATTCTTTTCTGATAACTTACAAACAAAAATTCAAAAAGAATAAAAAATGTTATGGACTACTATATAATGTAATTGTCCACTTACACGTTTCAAAACATTTCAGACTAGAACTATTCTCAGTGGGGCTAAAACAAAAAGCAGGAATGAGTATCTTTTTACTATGAAATTAACTCAATTTACCTTGACAACCAACATATAAATTCAAGTTTACTTACCCTAACCTGATGGTTAAATAAGTTGATATATATATATATATATATATATATATATATATATATATATATATATATATATATATATATATATATATATATATATATATATATATATATATATATATATATAAATTTGTTTTTCTTTCTATATTTTTGGAGTATTGTAATAATTAATTGTTTAATGTAAAAGTAAAACTCTCCCAATAGGGGCATATGTGATATGAAAATTGCTATTCTACTTTTTTTTTATTGCAACCTACTTAAAATAAACAAATGTAAATACAGAGTTACCAGCCCTGAAAATAGTTCTAGTACATAAGAATACTTGTCAATACATAGTTATATAATGTTAGCTGAAGGGAGTTACAGAAAATTAAATATAACCGGAAAAAATGGAACAAAGTAGCTGATAACATTAACAACTCCCAGACATCAAACAATAAAATGGTAGGTGATACAGAGGCAAATATTGGTGGCTAATTTTCTCAAGAAAAAAACTCTTTGCACATTTTTTTAGTTTCAACACAACTGATTGATATGTTAATTACAATGAAGTATTTACAAAAAAAATATTTTCAACTGGACATCTACAGCATTACACCAAGCAATTTAAAATTGTCAAGAGAATTTTTCTTTTAAAAAAAAGTTACATGAGCAAGCAGATAATGCAAGCAAACAAAAACCACTATGTGTGTGGTAAATATTCCACCAAAGCATCCTCTTCTCCTCTAGCTGCCTGAATCATACTTCACTCTATACATACATAAAACATAAGGTCAACTAGCAAATCAAACACTTGACCAAACGAAATAAACCTCCATTCCATTATACCCAGATTTACTAGGTCAATTATAAGGCACAGCCCTACAGTATTTCTTTTATAGATTAGTTCATTAGTATTCTTAGTCATTTTAAACAACATTAGGTACATGCCTATACATAATGCATGGGATCAATTTTTTGTAACAGTAATGTAATGTGTTTACAGAATCAGAAGATATGTGGCTGATTCTAATTTCAACACTAAACATCTGCAGATGTTCCAAGGTTACTTTATTTAATTTGTGTCTCATGTAATATCAAAGTAAATGAAGTTTCTGTACATAAATTGGAAATATGCATAACAAAACACACGTTCAATGAATTGCCCTAACCATAGCATACATTAAAACAACTCAAGCAAGAAATCAATGCAAAATTACTTTCAATTTCAAGCATGTAACAAATATATATTTACAATTACAAGGTTTAAATAAAATATTATAGTGTCTATGTACCAAAAGTGGTTAGAAAGCGTTTTTATTATTATTTAATTTTGAACAATATTAAATAGATTTTAGTGCATTTTAAAGAAATTTGCAGCGAATATTTTCTAATTAGAAGATGGTTGTCAATAGATAACTTGGCTAGCCATTTTAAAATGTGTATTTGAAGATGTCTGAGAATACAAAGCCCTTAATTTTGCCAAAGGATAGTTCTTGATAAACTTGTCATTCTCTAAACTTATTGCACTATCTCTAAGTACATGAGCTATGCTTTTATCTTCTGAGAAACTAATTGAACTTTCAACTCATCATTACATAGTTAAGTACAAGTTACATATCAACACACATACAGTATAAGAAGTAATCACTAGCCAACACACTATCCAAAACACTAAGTCAATGTTCCTTTATTTTCCTATCTCTACTCCAAAAGTAAGAGACTAGTTGAAGATAAGAGAGCATAGGTTTAACAAACATTTGGTCTTTGTTGCTTGCCTAGTTTCAGACAAGGCTTCAAATAAAGGCACAGGAAAAAAAAAAAATTAACAGAATAATATTTCACAATTGAATGTTTTAAGATTCTATACATTGAAATAAGATAAGACATACTAAAAATAATTGGTTAAATATGCAAATATTCTACAACCTTCAAGAATTTTTAGTACTAGATTAAGCTTATAAAACACGTGTTTAACTTTCAAACTTTGTGGTCCTCCATTGATAACATCACATTCCTAGGGGTGGAGTTATGTGATTGGGGTTTGACATCACTTTTAATTTAAAAATCAATCTTAGCAGTTCAGTCAGTTATTTTGCAATTTTAAAGCCTTTTTTGTAAATTGCAACAAAAATTGATTAATTTACTTTATCTTGACCCAGCTAAATTAATATTTTAGAAGAAAATTTCTGTTTCAAAACAGAAAAAACAACAATTGTGGAGGAAGTAGGCTAACTTGTGACATTCAAGGGAGGTGGAAGTGGGGTAAGGGTCAGACTTTTTGTTAGGATGTGAGACAATTAAGATTGCAAGCAAATAATGGACGACCACTTTGTCAGTGTAGAGAGCGAAGATAATTTTCAAAATTTCCACAACAAACAATTACACATTATATAAGAAATAAAATAATTTTTTTCTTAGAGAAAAACCCCCATTTCTAACTGCAATGTAAAAAAAAAAATATTAGCTGCCACATTTGTACACCCAAAAAATGTTTGAAAAAAAAAAGTTTGATGACAGCCCTGTTACAGTGTTTATGTCAAGTAATGTCATCTGCTGACAGATGG
The DNA here is from genome assembly GCF_028476545.2 of Physella acuta. Classification (NCBI taxonomy): domain Eukaryota; kingdom Metazoa; phylum Mollusca; class Gastropoda; family Physidae; genus Physella; species Physella acuta. The sequence goes on along the minus strand of NW_026731764.1, from coordinate 494,351 downwards.
GTAAACATTCTAGCTGGTTCAAGCAATTAGAACATCCTAAAAACTAATGTTGGATGATGTGGACTGACAGGTGTTTAAACCTGATTCTAGTTGGTTCAACCTATGTGATTTAGCTTTGACAATTATCAATGCTGGGAAAAACCTAGATCTAAGTAAAATTCATAAGAACAAGTCACTAATCATACAAGCAAAAATATAATTAATTACTGTTATAGAGGTATTTATTTCTTGTTTCATAAACTAAATGCTGCAATACAAATTTTAAAACAAGAAAACAATTACTTTAGCTGTTACTCAAATTATGGTAAATATTTTACTAAAACTAATGTATATTTTTTTTTTATATTTAAGTTTTAATAACATAATACCTGGCCACTTCTAACATTAACTGCACTGTTGTTAATTGTAAATCTAAGGCACATTTTTGTAACAAAAAATCAGGTAATTAGAATATCTATTTGTAGGTGAAACCACAGGTGGGAACTGGTCTGCCCCAACACCACCAGTTGCCACTTTGTTCATTAACAATTTACTTGAATAACATAGGCTGTTGTCATTGAATTTAAATAACTGCACTTTGAAATCAACTTCTGAAAGAAACCAGGTGTAAAGGTAAACTTATGTTGTGCATAATCCTGTTTTTCCACCACTATATATTTACTTGTTAACCAACTCAAAGTTTAGCCCTGAAATTAAAACAGATCTACTTTGTTTTTTCTCTTACGTTAACTGGAATGTTTGAAAGCATTGTGCTAGTTGTATTGAACACAAAAAGCTACCATTTCACTTTTCAGTCTTGTGGGCTAAAGTAATTTTTGCATGCTGTAAATTGGAAAAATGAGAGGAAGCAGAAGTTAAGCAATGGCATGCACAAATACACTAATTTCATTCATACTTGTCTAGTGTAAGTTGAACAACATTATATTGTCTATATACAGATCAAATGTCTCAGCATGTTAGTGAAGCTAAGGTTGAACATTTTAAAAATCAATACAAGTACACAATACAACTCAATTAATAGCAAGTGAACACTAACAAAACACATCCATTGTTTATAAACAGAATAGGTTAGCAAATGTTGAATTCTCATTCATGTTAATCACAATTGTTGACACTATCACATAGTCATTTTCCTTTATTACAATCATAAAGAATAATGAAAAACCACATAGGTGTGAACAAAAACATGGAGTATGTAGTTTAAAAACTTGAACCAATCATGTGCTATTAACAGAACAATTTGCAAGGAGTCCCAGCATAACTAAGTAATAGCATTTGAATAATGAACAAGAGTGAGAGCTGAATTTGCCACAAGGCAAACTCAAGGCAACTGTATTGACAACACATCAAATATTTCATAAGTCAATAAAAATAGATGAATATTTATTTATGCAAGGTAGCCTTCCATTGTATGGACGATGAGGACAACAAAATAAAAATAACAACTTTAAAAAAGAAAACAATATTCATATTGAGCAAGCAGTGTAGTAACAAACTGTAGACACACAAACTATTTATATATATATATTTACATATAGAATTATATATGCTTCATTACCTGAGTTTTGACACCGTATGAAACACAAAACATGATTACCAACAGTTGCAGTGGTGACCACAACCTTAGTAGGTTGGGATAACCACAACCTAAGTAGGTTGGGATAACCACAACCTTAGTAGGTTGGGATAACCACAACCTTGGTAGGTTGGGATAATCACAACTTTAGTAGGTTGGGATAGCCACAACCTAAGTAGGTTGGGATAACCACAACCTTAGTAGGTTGGGATAACCACAACCTCGGTAGGTTGGGATAACCACAACCTTGGTAGGTTGGGATAACCAACTTAAGCAAAAAGAAAACATTTTCAAGAATATTTTTAGTATACTTGCTGCATTTGTATGGTTTTTAAAACTAAGCATGTTTGTGTATTTGAACTAAACTAAATCCAATTTAAAGTCATGCTAATAATGTGCAAGGTGAAGGACGTCCCAAATCTACAACTCTGATGGCAACAATGGAGATAGAAGCTCTATGTGTGAGAGAATATTAACTAGATCTACCCAAATACCAAAACTCGATTTGCACTATTGTGAAAGTCAAATGAAATAACTGTAATGGTCCTGTAATTGAGTAAACAAGCTTGTGTAGGGCAGAAGCATATTTGTTTAAATAAACTATTGACTGAAAGTTCAAAAAGTAATTTAAAAATTTGAAACTATTTTATAATTTTTAAAAAGATGGTAACAATTAAAAGATATATATGTATATATGTAAACAAAAATTTAAAATTGATTTCAAAGATGATAAAAATTTAAATTCTCAGAATTTTTTAAACAGCCTGATAGTTGTTTTCTCAAAAGATTTTTTTTTAAATCATTAATTTAAAAATATTTTAGTACTCAAAATATAAAAATCATACCTATACGAATAAAAATTATACTATCTTAAATTGTAAAATTAAATGTAATTTTCACAGCCAAACTACTACTTTAGAATGGTAAATTTAATTTAAAAAACATTCAGATTCATTTTTAAAAGGCCCTACATGAAAGAGGTTGCCATTTATAGTCTGCAAATAGAAAAGTAAAGCTTTAAAAAAACCAACAAGTTTGCTAGAAGTTGGTGAACTTCACACTTAAAAAAAGGAAAAGTACAAGTTGTTAACATTATTAAAATAAATTTGCTAGAAAAATTTAATTCAATGAAGCTATTTTAAGTCTTGAAGCACTATAAATATGAAATGCCTCAAAAGTGTTGATGATTTCAACTGATGAGCTTGGCATAAAGCAGACAATCTCCCAACTGATAACAAGGGGAAATGAGGTCAGCATAATGCCTGTGTCATGTTTGTCTGTTTGACCTACTTAAAAGGTCAAGGTTTTGAAGCTAGTATAGTATAACATGCATTCAGAAACAGACTACTAAAACACATTTCAAAGGTACAGCAATGTAATAGCTTTATAGCAGCAGGTACACTAAATACAGCTCAAAGTAAAATCTAAAACTTAATGGTTTTTAGAATGATAATTTCAATGAAATATTACATTTTAAAAATGAAAATGTGAGTTAAAAAGGAATATAGCTAATTAAAAAATGTGCTTTCTCAAATTTAAAAATTCTAAATAGTACAATATTTTTAAAAAATATCAATACTATAGAGCAAAATGTTTGCTAATTAATACCATAAAATTAAATGGAAAACTAACTAATTAAAAATTGACAACTATTTATATTTACTCTATATGATTCAATATAATTATATTAATAAACATTTTTTTTACCTTCACAAAGAAATTATGCATTTACTCACTTCAATGTGGTAAAATGTAAGCTGCTATTTGAATAATCAAAACAATATTTTTGCATAAAGCAAAACTTTTTTTTAGGCACACAAATAATCTGCCACTGACATGAAGGTTACCCAAAAAAACCACTTGAAGCAAAAGCAAGCACTGGTCTCACTGTGGTTATATAATCCTCACAAGAAAAACTATGAGAACTGAATGATGACAAGGCTGGAGACTAAGTCCCAATATCAGTTCTTCAAAGTAGAGTAGAAACAACGAGTCCTCAAAGATTTACCTTAAGATACTCTTCACCTTCTACACAACCACTTCTTAGCATAGAATCCTTTCTCTAAAAGATAAATCCAAGACACTATATTTTTTATTACAAACTGTACTAGGTCATGGTAGTATAAAACAGTTTTCATTACCTGTAACTGAGTTCAACAGCAGTCTTATTTCAATCTAAGCACTCCCGGCTACAATATCCATTATGTTGAAACAAGTCACACAACCTCCTACTCTTTTAGAGTACTTGTGAAACAAATCCAAACATTCCAAAAAGAATCAAACCATATTTCCAGCACGTAGGGTAAACAGCACTTGTTTTTTTTATATGATCTTACAGTGCTTATTTGTTTATAAACAATGGTAGGCTTCTGGTTCTGAGAGTACCAAAATGGCCAGCGTCATGATGACAATGGTGGGTTTCTAGCTTGAGAGTACCACATTGGTCTGATTCATATTGAAGAATTATTGCACACACTATTCCAATTTTACACTGAAGAATACATTCACTCAAACTGTTTACAAATTTATCCAAAGCATTGAGCATTATCTGAAGAAGTCAAATTCAAGTCACAGTTTCTTTTCACCAGCTTTTTTCAAAAGATATCTTCCAGTTTGAACTGTCATTTTTTACAATATTATAACAAGAAATGGAACAACCCACAGTAACATGTCAGTTTAAATATCCAGGAGAATAACCAACAACATGTCTTAGTTTCCCTCAGGAGGCAACAGAAGAATGTCCTTAATGATGGAAGGAACATCCGGTCCATCTTTTTTAACATCCCACTCCACCAAAACTTTGGAGTGCTCTACACTGATTGTTCTCAAATCTGACAAGCGGGTGAGGAACCGGGCCAGGGCGTTTCCTCCTCTGCCCCGCTTGGCTGTCTCATATGCCTGCAACAGTTCCACATATGTCCCTTGGATCTTCTCCACCTTTTCTTTATCTTCTAGGCCAGGTCGTTCTGGAAGCAGACATAATATTCAATCACCAACCAGAAAAACAATGGCTGGATAAATAACATAAAAACCATACATATGTTGTGTATGTCAATAAACCATTTTAACAATAAACTTAATACAGATATGTAAATTAATAAGGAAAACCTTAAGGAAATTAATTATAAATGAGAAATAACCTACATATGTGGGCACAAATAAATAAATTGAATTTTAAAAAAAATAACCTAAAATCTATCTATGTAAATTATAAAATCCCACATATGAGTCTCTATAAATGGATAAGTTGGTAACCTACCTGAGAAGATACATATAGCAGTAAACAAGGCGTATTCAGCATTATCTGTTCTGTATGATGCCAAGTTGTGGCACAGCTCAAACAAGAGCTCAGCATAATGGCCAAACCCAGCAGCTTTCATGTTGTCCACCACACAAGGCTGACCATTAGCAAAGACAATGGCTCGAGACTCTATGTCATAACACCGGGCTGCTCTGATGGACATCACCTCCGTAGATGATGACTGCCAGACACATTTTCATTTAGTTAAGCATAAAAAAGTTATAAAGATAAAATTACAGAATCTTAAGTATATTACAAGCTAAAATAAAATAAAATTTCTGTGTTTAAATATTAAAGATTTTAAACCAGCATTTTTTTTTTAACTTGTAAACTAATTCGATGTGAATCAACAAACCTTTAGCAAAGTTATTTGATCTTCTTTCCGTAAGGTGAGAAAGCCAGGGAGTCCTTTAGCAAACTCTACAATCAGCTGAGTGATTATGATAAAAGTTGATGCCATGGAGTTGACAAAACTGTTGGGGTCTATTGTATCAGTTTTGGTGGAATCAAAATCTTTCTGGAAATTATTTAGATCACACAAATTGTTATAGTGAAGTAAAGACCATCGAGAACTATTATAATAGTTTATCTTAAGTTATTTTGAAGATTTATTTCAAATATAATATCAAATTACAAAAATATATTGGCACTGAATGTTATTTTAAAAATAATTCATAATAGTAAAGTAAGATCTCAATTAAAAGCAAAGATTGTGTTAGAAAAATAAATCAAGCGCTAACTTACCAGGGCTTCGTCATATTTTTCCTCATCAGCAAATTCATACTTGTCTTGTAATGCAACCAGTTTCTCTATAGCTTCCCGCTGCTCTGTGGTAAGTTTCCTCATCGGGTCAACGGATTCATCAGTAAAAGAACACGGGGAGCCTGCACCTGATGAGGTGGAAGCTGTGGAAGGAAAGGACAGCAGAACTGGCTTGATGTCCAGCTGTGGCATCATGGGCATGGTGTCCATATCTGAACTGGCGCCATAGCTGTCTGGACTGTGGACCTCTTTTTTTGGGACAAAACGCTTGGCTTTGCGCCTGGCATCTCTAGCTTTACACTGGTCTTCTGAGAGTAAACCTATTACACAAGAAAAATATAAATTGTTTAATTTTGAATGACAAAGGAATAAGTAAACTAACCGTAATACAAAAAAAACCCAAAGAAAATAAACAGTTTAATAGGTTACGAATAATATGTCCAAGAACAATACATTCAAGAAACTGAGATGCAGAAGACTTACATTCTTCCTTCATCCCCACCTCCCTACATCGACGTAATCTACAGGCTTGACATTTGCGGCGCATCCACATGTCCATTTCACAATTTCCCCCATACTTGCAGATGTATGCAGCTGTTTTTGTAATGCTTCTGCGAAAGAATCCTGCAATAAGAAAAAAAAAAATGTAATAAACCACTAATTCATGTATGAATCACACAATGGAACAAGGTAACATTAGCAAATCTGTTGTAAGACATCAAATGTATCAAAGACATGGTATGTATCAAAGACATGGCATGTATCAATCGAAGACATAACCTGTATCTAAGACACAAGATGTATCATGTAAGTTTTGATTGTATAAAAGTGATTGAGATATCAACTCATCTATTGTAAGACATAACATATGGGCCTATAAGCTGAAGTGCAAAAATGTATTAGTACTTATTATATTTAACATTTTAGGCAACAACAAAAAACAAAAAAGACAACAAAAAAAAAGACCCTCTTTTGTGAACGTGAGCTTATAAACTTTTGTAGTTTTATACATTAAACCTGTGTATTTGTTAAAGAAATTTAGTCTGTATAAAATTTGCTAATGTCATTTTACAATTTAAAAAAGACAATGATCAATAATCATAAGACTAAAGCATGGGATGTTGATCATATGGCACTTTTCAGAAACTTATCGTCTACAAGTTAATTCTGATTTCTATATAGCTGTTCTGGCAACATTATTCTTTGTTCTGGCAACATTATTCTTTGTTCTGGCAACATCATTCTTTGATCTGGCAACATCATTCATTGATCTGTCAACATCATTCTTTGATCTGGCAACATCATTCTTTGATCTGGCAACATCATTCATTGATCTGTCAACATCATTCTTTGATCTGGCAACATCATTCTATGTTCTGGCAACATCATTCTTTGATCTGGCAACATTATTCTATGTTCTGGCAACATCATTCTTTGATCTGGTAACATTATTGTATGTTCTGGCAACATCATTCTTTGATCTGGCAACACTATTCTTATAACCAGAGAGTACAAAAAAAACTGTTTTAACTGTCTGGCTTTAATCAAGTTTTATGGTTAAAGTATTTTTTTAAACGCTTAAGTGGTAGATGAGATGAATTTTTTCTTGCCGGGTAATAGACTTATTTTTGGCTTTTTAGGAATAGTCAGCAGATAGTCTTGTTACTATTTAAGATACTAAGTCAAGCCAGGTATTTAGGAGAGCTGAGTGGACTCAGAGAACTCAACTAAAATATGCAAAACATTAGCTTATAACATTTTTTAATAGTAGCCCACTATATTGCAGATAGACCTTCAAGCAACCATCTCACAAAAAGAAGAGTTAAAATCTACTTTCCAGCTAAAAGAGCTGTGTACATGATAGCAGCTACGTTGTGAAACCAGACAATATTTTGGCCTTGACTGGTATATCATCTTGTTTATTAATGTCAAATCAACCTTATGACTGCATGTATCAGTCTTGAGTAGTCCTCAGTATAGGGTGGATAGAACCTTTGTTAAGCTCACCTTTACAGCCCTCACAGCTGAGGGCATTGTAGTGGTACCCTGAGGCCCGGTCCCCACAGATTCGGCACAGCTCCTCCTCTATACTCTTGCCCTCCACTCCATTTCCTTTCTTCCTCTTGGGGTCTGAGGCTCCCCCCACCTCCCCAGCAGCGTCCAATGGATGGTAAGCACTGCTGCCTTGACCAGGACTAAAATTCATCCGATCCGCTAAAGATAACTGATACTGGCTGCTGTCTGGGGGCATCTCACCCTCAGGAAGGACTGCAAATAAAGAAACTTGATATCACAAGAAATAAAATACAAGGAAAGCCTGTAAATGAGGAAACTTGATATCACAGGGTGAAAAATACTGATTATTCTTATAAGACAGAATCGTGTCTAGACAAAGCTGTCACAAAATTAGTATGTTGAAAAACAAAAAGATATTTTTTAAAATTTCAATTAAAATTTTCTAAAAGCAAACACTTTGCTCCATTAGTTTTGAAATGTCAACACTAATCTTATATCCCATTTCAATCAGTTACAACTTTTTTTACTGGCTTTTACTGGGTAGTTAAAATAACCCATGATGAATTAGATTTGTAATCCAGGGACATAACTCATACTTTAAAAACTAAAATAACAGAGCAATAAAACAAAGCAAAATTTAGAACTGAAGCCACTAGTTTGGAGCAGGCAAATTTTTTAATGTCATTTGAACTTAGAAAGTTGTGGAGAAGAAGCACTATAAGGTAGCCCCACTAGAAGCAGTTAGGCTACAACTGGAGCTGGCTAACTGGTTAATGGGTTTATGAAAGTCATTTATTGTCTGGATTAATTATAAAGATAAATAGTTGGTTAAATGAGGAAGAGATAGATTTATACATAGAGCGAACAAGTTAAAAAATGAATCAATATACATTAAGCAGTATGGGAACCAACATGGTTTTATGGGACCCAACATAACGTTACCTGGTTAAATGGGACCAGACTATAGAGACTGATTAAATGGGGATAAATATTAAAGAGACTGGTTAAATTTTGAATAGGACAGCCATTACCAGATTGGTTAAATATGGGACAGAGTAAATATTAGAAGACGTCTTTCACCCAGACACTGTGGGAATTTCAAAAGCAATAAATGGCCTGATTAGTTAAGTGTGGGAAAATGTGCGTGTTGTGTGTGCTATTCAGCAGATAACCGCCACTGGTATTGCAATGTGGGCCATCCACGCTTCACCTACAACATACACGTGACCATGACAAGAAGCCACTCCCAGGTCGCTCCTGTTGCATGAATCTCAGAGGCAGACAGATCTAGGTGCCAACACATCTTTGATAAGTATAAACGATAGCATGATCGACGATAGACAATTTTATACCCGTAAAATATGAGATTCGTTGCATAAAGATATACAATTTTACACCCGTAAAATATGAGATTAATTGCATGACGATATACAATTTAACACCCGTAAAGTATGAGATTAGTTGCATGACGATATACAATTTAACACCCGTAAAGTATGAGACTAGTTGCATGACGATATACAATTTTACACCCGGAAGTCTGTGTGTTGACAATTGTAAAAAAAAAAGCAATTTTAAACCAATTATGGCTAATTATACTTTCTCTTTGGCCCAGAAAACAACAAAGTGCTGGCTACAGCAGTCGATTTCTCATCATACCCTCAACTATTTTTGCTCCCATATCAAATCAATCGTTCACAATTTTTATCGATTTCTTAAAGGCTTCCCTTTGGACAGCTGGTACACACACACACACACACAGACACAAACACACTCGCTGCTATTTTCGTCATAGTCACACACACACGCTCCGCGTAGTGCTCACGCATACGGCCACCTGATCCCACCCCCGCCCCGCCCCGTCCACCAACACACATCCGCTTGGTCAGTAAAGTCTACGGAATCCTTAAAAATACCACAGCTCACGTCAAAAACGTATACATACAATAGACATGCCGATTCACACAAACAGCAAACAGGCCTAGACAAACGCCAGTTATGCTTAGACACACACACACACGCCAGTTACGCCTAGACACACACATACGCATGCACAAACACACATACACACGCCAAATAGTCCTAGAGGCATTTCTAGACACACACACACACACACACACAAACAGCTCAAGAGACGAATACATCCTGCATGAGTCCCTATGCCGACTGCTAAATGCTATCAACGAGTGAACCGTGTCACTGGTCCCATAATTAGACGAACTTGTGTAACCATACACAACAGCAAACACAGGTGACGTGTACACATATTCATGCTTGTAACTTTACTGCCGCATTCAGGGACGGCTGCATTACAAACACAGGTCACGTGGTCACACAGCCGATGTCACTTGTGGTTACACAAATCATGTACTAGTCCATTCAAGAGATGGCTGGACCAAACTATGGGAGCATTTACTGAAAAAGTACGACTGCCTCACAAGACTACATCAGCACCTTCTTCAACCACTACAAATTTAGAATTACTTTATTACTAACATCTTTAATCAGTACCAATTTATAATTACGTTATTACTAACATCTTTGATCACTACACATTTATAATTACGTTATTAGTAACATCTTCAATCACTTCACTACAAATATATAATTACGTTATTAATAAGATCTTCAATCACAACAAATTTATAATTACGTTATCCAATCAATTTAAATAAAAAAAATAACGCTGTTTTCTTAAGTACAACTGAAAAACTGCATGTTTTTGTCAGCTTGTATTTGTGTTGTTTGATTGCAGACTGGCCAGAGGTGACAGGGTCAAGACAATGGCCACAAATGACGGGTCAAGACGATGACCACAAATGACATTATTAGACGATCACTTAGACGGAAATGTTATTGCTAAGACTATGAGTATGAAAGATTAGAAATTGAAGAAACAAACAGCTGTTTATCCATTTGTTTGTTCTAAAAGCGAAGTCCAGAATTGTATTAGCAGTTTCTAACAGCTATCGCGATTCCTTGAGCAATGTGTAGCGCATCATGATGTAGAAACATTTACATTGAATCAAAGCAGTATAGGAAAAAATCACGTGACTTCGACACATTAATGTATCAGGTGTGTCGCAAATACAACAAACACGTCTACGCCGACTAGACTACTAAAAAACAAAACAAGTAAGACCTAACACCAGGAAAAAAAAACAATTTAAAAATAGAGTAGGCTGTGTTCAGTTCAATGTCGACCTACTAGTTACAGGGGAGGTGACGATATTAAGCTTGCTATAAATGAATTAGGTCAGAACTAGAGTTATCGGTCGTAGCTCTCATTCCCTGTTCAAAACGTTCCTTAATGTTTTATACGACTAGTCTCGATTTCTAATGGACCACAGATCGAAACAATGTTTTAATATCTATACATTTAATTGGGTTGGTTAACACTAATTAGAACAAGCTGATTCCACTCGACAACTTTGTTAAAGGATGAGTACAAGCTAAACAGCGCGTTGTTGGGTCTCTTAGTCCTAATGGCGTTTGTGCTGTTCTCTTAATTTAACATGTTTTTCTTTGTAACAAGTCATTTGGTCTCTTAACTGAAGATAATGTGTTTCTTTATAGAAAGTCATATGATATTAATAATCTGTCGTTTCCTCATATTTTAACAACCTAAAAATAACAATTCTCTACAGCACGCCACTTTCATGTTTTCGCCAGTGAAAATAGCGTGTTTCTCTTCTAACGCGGAAAACCGTTAAGCATTACATCTTGCGTCATTCCCAGTGTGACGTAGAGATCAAAATATTAAGGTCAAAGTACAGCGCGTCTTATCTATCGAATGTTCGATCTCCCCTCGTTCCCCACACTTCCCTGTTGTTTTTCTTCTTACAGACTCCAGTCCGTGGGGTTGTGTCCTTGTTGTTTGTCTCAGTTTTACACATGAAGATACACTTTCAGCAAGATATCTTTTAATACAACTTAGTATACCTAATTTAGGTTATTAATTACAATTTTAAAAATCAATATAAATTAAGGCCATGTAACAATAGCATTATTCTAGGTTACACTGAGCCAACACACAGCCTACAGGTAAAAATACTTTGAGCGTCTGGACGTTAACACCGGCAGGCCTTTGGGTGTCACAAGATTGTATCTTAATGCAAGCTTAGATTTATGTGCTCTTACACAACCTTTAGTTTGTCCTGTAGGTAAGAAGACGGGATGGGTCTTCTTTTTTACTATGGGAGCAGTTTGGCTGAGATGATGTCTACCAGCAGTATAACATTTTTATATGTACCAGTAGAGTACCTAATCACTTGTATGACATATGGCTTGTAGTACCAGTAGAGTACCTCATCACTTGTATGACATATGGCTTGTAGTACCAGCAGAGTAGTATGACATATGGCTTGTTGTACCAGTAGAATACCTCATCACTTGTGTGACATATGGCTTGTAGTACCAGTAGAGTACCTCATCACTTGTATGACATATGGCTTGTAGTACCAGTAGAATACCTCATCATTTGTGTGACATATGGCTTGTAGTACCAGTAGAGTACCTCATCACTTGTGGGACATATGGCTTGTAATACCAGTAGAGTACCTCATCACTTGTGTGACATATGGCTTGTAGTACCAGTAGAATACCTCATCACTTGTGTGACATATGGCTTATAGTACCAGTAGAGTACCTCATCACTTGTATGACATATGGCTTGTAGTACCAGTAGAATACCTCATCACTTGTGTGACATATGTCTTGTAGTACCAGTAGAATACCTCATCACTTGTGTGACATATGGCTTATAGTACCAGTAGAGTACCTCATCACTTGTATGACATATGGCTTGTAGTATCAGTAGAGTACCTCATCACTTGTATGACATATGGCTTGTAGTACCAGTAGAGTACCTCATCACTTGTGTGACATATGGCTTGTAGTACCAGTAGAGTACCTCATCACTTGTATGACATATGGCTTGTAGTACCAGTAGAGTACCTCATCACTTGTATGACATATGGCTTGTAGTACCAGTAGAGTACCTCATCACTTCTACGCCAGCACCAGTAGTCAACCCTATCACTTCTATGACATATGACATGTACTAAAATAACAGAGAACTAAAATATACCGTCAAAAGACAATTCTTAAATTAAAAACAGCAATTAGGCTGAATTCATTATTGGATTAAGATTTCAAAGCAATAACCAGTCAGATTTGTGGATGTCCTCAACATTTACGTGAATATTTAATACCCGCCATTAAAAAGAAAGCTTTTAACAAGATGATCAAATGACAAAAAAGTGATGTATTACAAAAATAGCATTTGAAACAGCTAAAAATATTTTAAGTTGTAATTTTTAGTTGCTAAAAAACTGTAAGGTATCTCTAATATCTTTGTTATTATATTATCAATTAAGCATATGCTTAGTGTAGCCATCAGTCAACACTATAACGTGAAGCCATTCCATGCAGTTTTTACTATTTTCACTGCTGGATAATCAAGACAGAAAAAACTGACCACATCTGGATAATATAATCAAGACAGAAAAAAACTGACCATGTCTGGATAATCAGGACAGAAAAACTGACCACGTCTGGATAATCAGGACAGAAAAAACTGACCACGACTGGATAATCAGGACAGAAAAAACTGACCACGTCTGGATAATCGGGACAGAAAAAACTGACCAGGACTGGATAATCAGGACAGAAAAAACTGACACGTCTGGATAATCAGGACAGAAAAAACTGACCACGTCTGGATAATCGGAACAGAAAAAAACTGACCACGTCTGGATAATCGGGACAGAAAAAACTGACCAGGACTGGATAATCAGGACAGAAAAAACTATCACGTCTGGATAATCAGGACAGAAAAAACTGACCACGTCTGGATAATCGGAACAGAAAAAACTGACCACGTCTGGATAATCAGGACAGAAAAAACTGACCACGTCTGGATAATCAGGACAGAAAAAACTGACCACGTCTGGATAATCGGGACAGAAAAAACTGACCAGGACTGGATAATCGGGACAGAAAAAACTGACCAGGACTGGATAATCAGGACAGAAAAAACTGACCACGTCTGGATAATCGGAACAGAAAAAACTGACCACATCTGGATAATCGGAACAGAAAAAACTGACCACGTCTGGATAATCGGGACAGAAAAAACTGACCACGTCTGGATAATCAGGACAGAAAAAACTGACCACGTCTGGATAATCAGGACAGAAAAAACTGACTACGTCTGGATAATCAGGACAGAAAAAAACTGACCAGGACTGGTTAAACCGGGACAGAAAAAAACTGACCAGGACTGGTTAAACCGGGACAAACCAACCGCCAGTGTAAGCGTGAACTGGCCGCCATCCCAACAGTACAAGGCCGCAGGAAATCAATGCTGGCTGTAATGAAGATAAAAACGTTGCTAGACGGTAAGCTGCAGTGTGGATGTAAACCAGCGATGGCGCACTGATCAAGTCTACCGACATTCACATTCAGTTCACGTTTAGTATGACGGTACCAGTCTTGTTATGTGCATTTTTTAGGACATGAGACACATAAGCTTGATAATAATTTTACACTTGATATACTACAAACATATTTTTTTAATTCTTTGCTTTTTACAACGCACTCAAACTAGTATACACGTTTGCAGTAGGCCCTATACCAAATACTTATTTGAGGTACAATCAATTCAATCATCACCGCCAATATTTCCCGCAATGTTATATTGCAACAATCAACATCGCCATTATTATTATTCCCCACACCACGACATTTCAACAATCATCACCGCCATTATTTCTCACACCAAGACATTTCAACAATCAACACCGCCATTATTTCTCACACCAAGACATTTCAACAATCAACACCGCCATTATTTCTCACACCAAGACATTTCAACAATCAACACCGCCATTATTATTATTCCCCACACCAAGATATTTCAACAATCAACACCGCCATTATTCCCCACACCAAGACATTTCAACAATCAACACTGCCATTATTTCTCACACCAAGATATTTCAACAATCAACACCGCCATTACTCTCCACACTAAGACATTTCAACAATCATCACCGCCATTATTTCTCACACCAAGATATTTCAACAATCAACACCGCCATTATTACCCACACCAAGATATTTCAACAATCAACACGCCATTATTTCCCATCTGAAGATTATTTAACGATCCACTTGGATTTATCCAAGAAAAAAAAACATGGCAAAAAAAAAAAAGTTCTGGCCCAGATTGTGAGAGGTCAGTGCGACATGATATGGGCGCTAACTAGATCAACAAGATGCTGCAAGTAGCTATCACAAACAGGAGGACGGGACCTGCTCATACATCATGCTAGAACTAGAAAGAAGATGGGACATTTTTTGTCAAGGAATAACATTTTTAAGGCCAGCCGAATGGTTTTTTTTTTAAAGGCGTATCAGTTCTTTGTTTAGTGTTAAGGATCAATATCGATTAGGAAGCTTGCCAAGAAAAACAAGTATTGGATATTGTAATCTTGCCACCAAACATCTTCCATGATTCAAGTTTTCTAGTCATCATCGTTCTGTACAACCGGACAAGGCTAGAGACAAAACAAGACTACCTACGGCTTGCTTGTGCCTCAGGACTGACTCATACAGTAATAAACGAGGTGATGTATTATTTACTTGCACTTTACTAGCGTCTACACGGCGCACCGGAAAGCATTTTAATTAAAGAAATATCATGTCATGCGTTAACTTCCTTCACTGAGATTGTTTTTTTTTCTTTCTCATTACAATATTCTTTACCATAAAAAAACGTTCGTTTTTTTTGTTTTATTTTTGACATTGTTTTTAAAGAATGTTTAACATTGTAATAAAGGTATTTTTAATACTGATATAAAAACATCTAAAACTAGTACCTTGAGAGAAGCTTTGAGACAAATGAGAACACCTATGAAACAGTGCCAAAAGTCACCTTATAACCAAGAGGACGAAGCTTGGGGACCATAGCAAAGACTAGATTATCCGCTGCTGGGTGATAGTGGTGCCTACTAGTTGTGTTTCTGATGAACAAATCTATTGCATATTGAGGAAATATGTCAAGCCCTTAGACGAGAACCAACAATACTACAAAGTCAATCATTCACGCAAGATATAGAAGTATAAGGAAAAATGGGAGTAAGTCAAAGGGCTCAGTTGTTATTACACATTTAAGGGAGTATTAATTACATCTAGTTGATATATTTAGTTTGTAACGTAGGCCTACAGCTGTATGGTTGTGTGTACTGACTAACACCTCTGTAAAAGAAAGCCTCGCTGGTGTGTACTGGGTAAGCGGTGTAGAACATGTTTTACAGATGATTTGTTAGAGACAGGGCATGACAATAGGATCAGGAGCTAACCCACACATTAATAAAAATCTATAGTTAATTTGCCTCATGTGGCTTTATCTTTTAGATAAAGACTCCTATAACTTTCAGCTATTTTAATCTCAATGTTGAGCAATGTTTTATAACATTATGAAGAGAATGGCGTCAAGATAAGCGACACTAAGACAAAGCTAATTAAAGAGAGAAATGTTAACTATCCTATTCGCCTTGTTTATGTGGTATTTTTCTGTGGACAGAGGCAATAAGTCTTTTCAGCTACATGTCACAACATAACACTTGAACTAAGTAATGTTTCTTTTGTCTTTATTAATCTACAGACGTGTCTAAATATTTAATATGCCGCCCGTCACCAAAAAGCTATTTCCGTTCTACCTCGTCTCCAGCTTTTCAAGTTTGGATACAAAATAAACAAGGTACGCTGTTGCATAACTGTTGTGTATATTCAGCCTGTTCCAGTTTTTATGAATCTACCCCTCATAATTAACCTAGTTTAACTTAAGTGAACATTGTCCATCTAAATATTTGACGATGTAATTAGATATAATTCTTAATGTGGCCAAACAAATTAAATGTAAGTGGTTTTTTTTTTAAACTCAGCGTCAAATTAGAGTTGATGAAATTTAATGTAGCATAATAGAATACAAGACGTGACGAAACTTGCTGAGAAATCAAACGTAGATCATAAGGTAGGAAAATGCTAAATATGCAGAGGAAAAAAACTAGATCCAAGTAGAAAAGCCCTAGAAATGTACTTTAGAGGGAAAAAACCTAGACTAGATCCTAAAGTAGAAAAGCCCTAGAGTAGTACTTTAGAGGTAAGGAAACTAGATTAGATCCTAAAGTAGAAAAGCCCTAGAGATGTACTTTAGCCCAGATCCCCTCACGGTCTCATGTCACGTGTGAAATGAATGATCTCACGCGGATAGCTCGAGTAAAAAAAAAACGTCAGCTACAGGTGGCACCATAGGGTTAGATCTGCGTCAGACAAAGTTTTAGGGTCAACCAACCAACGTGCTCTGACCAGTGCAGGAGATGTAGCCTACATTTTTATATCGGTTGTAGGGAGGTCAGCCCACTGATTAGTGCAGGAGGTGTAAGTGTAATTACATGGGCTGTCAGTTGGTCAGCCCACTGACCAGTGCAATACATGTAATCGTGTTTACATAGGTTATCGTGGTTTGCATTACGTAAAGAAAGCACTACGACAGCCCATACATTCTCCATCAAGTTCACTTGTCTGTCCTCAGGCCTAGAACCCATGTCATGTCCTTATGCTCGAGGAAGCGATGTGAGTCACGACTGTTGCTGGCTTACACAAGACAACGCTGTGACAAGGCAAACGGAAACAACATATGTATAACAAGCATACTTTTATTGCCACGAGTGACGCGAGATATTTGTTTCATTTTTACAGCTCAAAAACACGTTTAACAATTTCAACAAAAAATATCTTTTAAACGTTTTCTTCAACTGAGAGATGAATCAATAGAAATGCAATTCAGATGCATGCAGCAGATTACTGAAGGAAGGAGGTGGCAACTTGTCTGATATGATTTAAAAACTAGCGACCTCTACGTGTCAAAGTCCGCAAGACGACCAGCGAGTTGTCTTCAGGTTGAGTGCAGAAAGTTAAATTGACTATATGAAACTGATTACAGAAAGTTTATGGCTGCAGCAATGTAAGAAAACTTAACAGCTGCAGATATTACGGGATGAGATTCATTTGAGTACAAAAACTGTGTAGCTGCAGCTATGTGAAAAAGTTAATGGCTAAAGCAATAATATGACGACACGAGCTTGAGAAAAGGAAGTTAATGGCTGTGGTAATGTGAGAAAAAGAATGGCTGCAGCTACCCTGTGAGGACACCTATGAACAAGAAACACGAGCTTTCCGCGTTATGTTGGACAAAAAAGTGAAAATAGTTTAACGAATCAAAGTTCTAATTACAGAATTTTTTTCTCTTCAAACAAAGAATGTGTTGTTTTTAAACCTGAAGCAGGTCTATTTTCAGTTCCAACCACAGCAAATAAAATGCAGACGCCTAATTAAAAACAACGTTAAAAGTTGGACGGGCTAGCAGTGGGACGTGCAATTAATTATTCAGGGTCGTTAGTTTTCAGGTTAATGCATTTTCGTGACGGCAGAGTATGATAGCTCTTATCGTTAGCACCGCTATTATATACGTAACGTATTAGCATCCTGTTAATCCACGTGTACAATCTGTTATCCCGATTGGGTACTACATTAGTTAACTTGTAAAGTTACCCCACAGATCAAGTGGTCAACTACTCATACAATTTCTATTCTGTTACTGAGTTTTGGGTTGCCAGTCAAGCTGTCTTGCATGCGACCACGCCGTCCCATTTTAACACAATACAAATCTCTTGGTCACATTACATCATAAACCCGATGACGTTAACCAACACAAATGAACTGAACATCCGAAAGCATCAAACAACATGCCTTCTCATGTGTTATCCCGACTACAAGCAGACATTCATAGCATACAGACAACCTAAACATACAGACAGACTGAAGATACACAGAGCCTACAATTACAGACATTCTGAACATACAGATAGACTGAAGATACAGAGAGCCTACAATTACAGACATTCTGAACATACAGATTGACTGAAGATACAGAGAGCCTAAAATTACAGACATTCTGAACATACAGACAGACTGAAGATACACAGAGCCTACAATTACAGACATTCTGAACATACAGATAGACTGAAGATACAGAGAGCCTACAATTACAGACATTCTGAACATACAGACAGCCTGAAGATACACAGAGCCTACAATTACAGACATTATGAACATACAGATAGACTGAAGATACAGAGAGCCTACAATTACAGACATTCTGAACATACAGACAGCCTGAAGATAAAGAGAGCCTAAAATTAAAGACATTCTGAACATACAACCTAAACATACAGACATATTCAATATATCAGAACATACAAGTTGTTATAATATTTAAAAACGTAATGCCAGTGATCTTGTGACGGTCCATGGTATAAAACTGGTCAACATTGCTTTTAAAAGATCAAGGTATGAACTGGATGCATGCCAATTTGTCATTTCACCTCTGATCCATTAACGAGTCGTGTGGACGCTGACCAAAGTTGTCGTGATTGAATAGTATCAATCAGTTGCATCACGTGGGATTTGCACTCTTTTCAATTCCCTTGTTAGTCAACTCACTTTCCCCATGTTAAAACCTCATTAGTCCCGCCGCTGACTAGCAGTGTTTTAAGCACACATTAAAATATCATCTAATAGGGCTATCATCGTGCTGACGTCAAGGCCAATTTTTCTGGCCACAATTTGCGTAGATTAACCAAGTACGTCATAGCAGGATCCAATCCAAGGGGGAAGAGCTTTCTAAACTAATCATCTGACACTAGAGAAGCCTACAGGGCAACTAACTATTATCACAACTGCTTAAATGTTATTTTAAATTGGTCGTGTATTCAAGGCAAACAACTGATAAATTCAAGCATGGAACAATAACTCAAATATCAAAGATGTTACAGTCATCTAATATGTGACTGAAAAAAGCCACAGAAAGTAAGTCACGGAGAGAGTCCCACATCTTTATAATAGAGAGATGATCACGTATGTATGCATGGTTGCGCCACAAGTAAATGATTACATGTTAATTTACCATGAGTTAATTACAGAACCGTGCATTAGTTACCTAGCTGATTCAAGCCCCAGCAACTGTGTAATCAACTGAATAAACGCAAACACAAGGTTTGTTTAATGCAGCCGTGTAGTTTTAGCAACATTGAATTGAAAACATTTACAGCCGGTGACACTGTATGGGTCTAGATCAGGGGTCGGCAACCTTTTGAAGCGGAAGAGCCAAAAGTTACAATTTTCAAAATTTCCTTGGTTTTAAAGAGCCACTAACATTTTTTTATTTCAAATATTTTATTTTTTTATTAAGATTATTAGTATTTGTGCAAGGAGCTGGAGAGCCGCATCTTGATATCAAAAGAGCCGCATGCGGCTCGCGAGCCGCAGGTTGCCGACCCCTGGTCTAGATGTTGGCCTATTGTCCTCATGTCAGATAACCTTGGCCTACACGCTATGTATAATCACATTTTTTGGTCATGTCTTTTGTCCTGATCCTCTTTTAGTTAGTAATGGGAGTATTAAATGTGGGTAGTAGGCCTAGACATTCACATGTTGCTTTACATGGGTGGGTAGATCAGATGCAGAAAAATGTATGTAACCACACTGCCAGTTCGTGCTAACATTCACGTTTGTAAAAAAATACCAAATACACGCTAAAAGATCAGAATTTACACAATAAAATGTATGAAATAGCTTTGGTTATTGTTTTATTTTTCCGGGTTACTTTTATTCATATGATTATTTTCCACTCAATCAAGGAAGGTCTCTAGTTTCTGTAAACCTTCAAGACACACAGCCTCGTGGCCAACGCCCATTTGCATATGGGAAATTCGTAGGATAATTTGCTGTCTGCTAGAATCTACGCCTTGTAACGTTACAATATTAGTCTGGGTCACAGTACTGATTTCCATACTCCCCCCCCCCACACACACATACGCACACGACACAAACACACACATCAACACTGGCAGACCAAAAAATTAAAATAAACAGTTGGTGGGGGTCAAACATAATTAGAACTAAAAATTTCACTGCCCCAAATTAAGAACACTAGATATAGTTGAGTGGTGTATCGGCGCTATCTACCTGCATCTATTGTGAGAGAGCTCACTAAGGCGCCAATTTGTTTACTGGCCTGATATACACCAGCTGCTTGTTTACCTGCTTTACCTGTCTGCTGACGACCAGGTTACTCACGCTCACCTGGCTACACGCTCATGTAAATACCGCCAGCTCACACACAGCTGGACAAGTCTATTGGAAGGAGGCTATTCTATTGTCATTCTATTGGGAAGAGAATATTCACTATTATCATTCTATTGGAAGGAGGCTATTCTCTATTGTCATTCTATTGTGATGAGACTATTCTCTATTGTTATTTTATTGAGAGATTGCTAAATAGTCATTCGATAGGGGGATGCTAATGCTATTCTCTATTGTCGTTCTATTGGGGATGATATATATGTGTGTGTGCAAGTGCAAGTGCAATGCCGCCACCATCAAGTTACGTAAGGACTACAGTAATTAAAACCAGCAGATGTTCTAAGGCAGATGCTGCGCTGTTTTAAAATGAGGCGAGATAAGAATTTATTAGTAGAATGGCTTACTTTCATGTCCTGTGGTTTTCAGTCAACGATAAGCCATCGTTTGGGAAAGTGATGTTCTATCATTGGGCTACCGTGTGTGAACGTGGTGTTCTGAGGGCTACCTTGTGTGAAAGTGATGTTCTATCAGTGGGCTATCTTGTGTGAAAGTGATGTTCTGATGGCTACCTCGGGTGAAAGTGATGTTCTATCATTAGGCTACCTTGTGTGGAAAGTGATGTTCTATCATTGGGCTACCGTGTGTGAAAGTTGTGTTCTATCAGTGGGCTACTGTGTGTGAAAGTGATGTTCTATCATTGGGCTACCGTGTGTGAAAGTTGTGTTCTATCAGTGGGCTACTGTGTGTGAAAGTGATGTTCTATCATTGGGCTACCCTGTGTGAAAGTGATGTTCTATCATTGGGCTACCTTGTGTGAAAGTTGTGTTCTATCAGTGGGCTACCGTGTGTGAAAGTTGTGTTCAATCAGTGGGCTACTGTGTGTGAAAGTGATGTTCTATCATTGGGCTACCCTGTGTGAAAATGATGTTCTGTTCTGAGGGCTACCTAGGGTGAAAGTGATGTTCTATCAGTGGGCTACCTTGTGTGAAAGTTGTGTTCTATCATTGGGCTACCGTGTGTGAAAGTGATGTTCTGAGGGCTACCTAGGGTGAAAGTGATGTTCTATCAGTGGGCCTCTTGTGTGAAAGTTGTGTTCTATCAGTGGGCTACCTTGTGTGAAAGTTGTGTTCTATCAGTGGGCTACCTTGTGTAAAAGTGATGTTCTATCATTAGGCTACCTTGTGTGAAAGTTGTGTTCTATCATTGGGCTACCTTGTGTGAAAATGATGTTCTGAGGGCTACCTCGAATGAAAGTGATATTCTATCATTGGGCTACCGTGTGTGAAAATGATGTTCTGAGGGCTACCTCGAATGAAAGTGATATTCTATCATTGGGCTACCGTGTGTGAAAGTTGTGTTCTATCATTGGGCTACCTTGTGTGAAAGTTGTGTTCTATCATTGGGCTACCGTGTGTGAAAGTTGTGTTCTATCATTGGGCTACCGTGTGTGAAAATGATGTTCTGAGGGCTACCTCGAATGAAAGTGATATTCTATCATTGGGCTACCGTGTGTGAAAATGATGTTCTGAGGGCTACCTCGAATAAAAGTGATGTTCTATCATTGGGCTACCGTGTGTGAAAGTTGTGTTCTGAGGGCTACCTTGTGTGAAAGTGATGTTCTATCAGTGGGCTATCTCGTATAAAAGTGACTGGACCAGCATCTAGAACATAGGTGTTCTATCTGTATGCAAAATCTTACAATAAATGTGGTTTGCCCGTGTGTTATCAACGAGGTTTATGTTCTTTCACTTGTTCAACAAATAGCTGAATGGTTTATTAAATTATTGTTGGGTCATCAACTAGACTAATGTTGTAGCAACTAACATACCATGTTAGGCTAACAAGCCACCACAAGTCTGGGTTACACAACCGCTGGGAATGCCTTATTAAAGTTTTGTTTACATAATTAAACCACATTCATCGTCAGTTCACAGATAAGTACTATCACACCTACATTCCTATACAGCCATTCATTACAGAGGAGCCGACAGGAATTTAAACAGGCCACCATCAGATTCAGTCAAGAAAAGAAGCAGATGGGTTCGGTTTATTTTAAAACAGTCACCCATCTCCTGTTATCTTGGACACCCTACTCAGAGAGTACTTTAAAGTGCCAGAGAGCACTGTGTCAGTGCGAATGGGGATCTGGCATTCTTCTATAGAACAAAATTACAAGACCACTTCCTAATTTCCATACAAGTGCTTCATCACTTTAATTCAAAGGCTTCCTTTGACGACATTAGTCTATTTTTAAATGAAACATTGAAATATATGTATGGGTTCGGATTTTTTAAAAACACGATCAATACTATGTTAATGTTTAGTAGGCCTATCTTTAAATGAAATATTATTTTAAGGTACATCAATTTGTTGCTAATGTTCTCTAAATTTTGTTGAAACAATTACAACAAAATGTTATTGTTCAGAATGACTCCATATCTATAGCCTTCCCCATCCCCAACTCTCACTCTGTGTGTGAATGTGTATATATATATATATATATATATATATATATATATATATATATATATATATATATATATATATATAGGCCTATATAATTATACATATGACTATATTCTATAGCAATATAATATTGATTAGACTAAAACGCAATTAGTGAAACAAATTATAAACTATCAGCATTACGGAAAGCTAGAGCCTATGCAATAATTCTGTAACAGATGTACATCAAAGCGCTGCACTCTAAACCATGTCAACTAGAGAAGCACATTCTTTCACTAGCTTACAATTTAGCCTAGCCTACAACTCTCATTCACGGATATTTAACAAAACAAAGAGCGTTTCTAATGAGCCTACTCACGGCCTAGTGAGTTGTTCAAAAATATATACCAAGTGTATTTTTTTTTACACAGACGAAGAGAATGGATAACACAATTAACGTGACGAAGCAAGTGTTTATTGATATTATAATTAGTGCAATTAAAGATTATTTTAGCAGCTGGTTTCCTAATTAAGTTAACATATATTTCATTGGTCAAAAAAAATGAACGAAACAAATGTTATATTTCACAGTAATAAGTTTAGATGGGGAACGGGTGGTCGGATATTACAAAATAGGACAAAATAAACTTACTCAACATGTCCTACATCAAGTATCCCATTGTATTCCTGAGGTGATTAAGAACGGTCAATTAACACTACGGTGTATCCAAAAAGTAGGCCTAAAGTTCGAGGTCTAACCATTGCTCGTGCACACAACGTTGAGCCTACAGGCCGGAAGGTGTGAACACTCAATGGAGACCAGAGAGCGATGGTCCCGCCAAAACTGCATGTGTACAAAGACAGGCGAACAATATGGACGTTTTCTGGAGAAATTCTAACGTACCTTTTTTTCCCCTGTCACACAAAGGTCAGTTTTCAAAAACAAAGCACTGGTGTGGTCATCGCGACTAGAAACACAAAGAAATGTTAACAATAGGAAGGCCCTCCGTACATCCGGAATAACAGCAAGGCTATCGGGTATCGGGTCAAAACGCAGGAAAAAGAGCCTGAATGAGCCTGGCTTTCAATGCCTTTAGTCCCACCCTGACCATTTTTAACTCTCCCACTACGGGCCATTCTTCCGCACACATACCCTTCTCCCAGCAGCCGACCAAACGATACTGCTGGCCCGCTGTTTGACCCCCGCATAACCCCTTAACCCATACCTTGCATAGTGCATTAGAATGCTATCTTGACTGTGTAGGAGTGGTGGTCAGCACAGGACGAACTAACGTGTAGGCCGCGGGAAAGGGGGGGGGGGGGGAGGAGAGAACTGAAAAAAGCTAGTCAATTTCAGTTTTACATTTAAAGGAGAAAGGAATGAGATTATATTCACAAGTGACAAACAATGTTTTAACACAGGCGACCTGTCTATGGCGTGACCTACGAACTCGTCAGCTATTCTGGTGGTGACCTAACACTAAAGTACACAACCTACCTTTGTATCAGTAGTTTCAGTAGGTCACGCATGACCTTACCACTAAAGTACAAATCCTACCGTTTCACCACTGAATTACACATGTGACGCCAATGTAAAAAATAACCGACACCAGAAATAATCCAGGTCAAAAAGCTGACAGTATCCCAACCAACTAGGAACGCATTACACGCTCAAATAAAACAACGCCAGTTTAGCAGTACGTCAATATATATCACGTACTTGTTATTTGTAGACACAAAGTTAGACAAGTAAAGACAAGAATGTATAAACATAACTATCGCGAGCCATAAAACGGGAAAAAAATCTATAAATAACAACATACGTACAGTTCCTTTCATCGTGTCATTTAGTCAATACACAGTACAGACTGAATGTTTACTTCCTTATTCTATCATCACGTACAAGTTGAACCGCTACACTTAACTGATAAGTAAAAAGAAAGATATTTTTTTATCATTTGAAAGAAAACACCATGTGATCTAGTCATGTGTCACACTGACCGACGGTGTTGGTTTTTTTCCGTAATTAGTTTTACATCATCGTTATCCATTTTGTTTTCATTAGTACTGAATCAAGTGACAGCACTTATTCAACATCATGTCAGCGGCAAATAATACTAAATAAACAATGCCCAACCGTTGTGCTAAGTACAATTACTGCGACCAGAATTCTCTCTTTAAATAGTGTTTATGAAAATTACAGAATGAAACTTGATGATATTGCACAAATAGACACAGGGGGGAAAGTGCTGACGCTAAGTATAAATGATTTGAAATCGTTCAGTGTTTAAATATGGAAACAAAAATATGAACCTGATATGTCTAATTTGAAGGAGTCAGACTAGCAGTAGGCAGCAACAACAACAACCAAGGCTGTCTACCGCCTACGCCTGGCTATGCGATGCGTGAATAAGATAGCCGGTCAAGGCTAGCCTAGCGGGGGGATGGGGGGACAAGCAGGGAAATGTGGAGAGGATGTGTTTTCTCCCGACAGTAACCCGTGAGTTGTACATGAATGCCACATGCTTATGTTATGCCAACATACCAGACTACGTACAGCTCATCCACGTATAATGGAAATAATGAATCAGAAAAGTTTGGTGCGTTTTTCCTTTATGTCCCGAAACCAGATTGGCATTAACGTTACATAATATGAGATACTTCATTCAAATCTACCAAATTGTGAATTTTTGTATACACCATGCCATAGCATGACACATATAAGCTTTTATGTCTGGGTGTTGGGAAAACGTTAGTACTTTAACACATCTGGGTTAAATCTTCAGGTCTTTAAATTTTAGTTCAATTTTTTAAATTACCACTTTCCACTTCTCTTTGAGATTAACACCACTAATTCTATTATTTATTTCTATATTTTGAAGTATATGTTTCAAATGCTTTATTTTTATTTAAAAATGATAATCATCATAAAATATTAAAACGCGTTTTCTAGATGTTGCTTAATTTTTAAAACATACAGATCTACTAGATCTACCATAACTATACATTTTTTAAAAGTAATTTTAAATCTGGAGTCGATTTTTTTTTAATTTGGAAAAAAGTAATGAAATGTTTTTATTTGGTTTATTAATTTTTCTGTTGTGTTGTATTTTTGGAACGCAGCCCACACAGTAAGAATGTCATCTCTACCGAGTTTGTCTGGTCAACTTTTTTACACAAGAAAATATACAATTTGTAAGAAACTACTCAATTGTGGTGGGAATGTGATCCTGTTGTTGTACACAACGTGACCATGTACCCACCCCCACCACACAACAAGTACTCGCTAAGTTGGAGAGTGTGATCCTGTTGCACACAACGTGACTATGGAAGAAACCCAACTCAGAAAATAACCCATGTTTTCACCAGCTCGACATTTCAAATATTTCTCTTTTAACAGATCACATGTCTTCATTAGTGACAGTCAAACAAGCCGAGACTTGTTCTATTTCTGGAACCAACCTTCTGCCACACCGTTATCTTTAACGGTCAGACTGTATTTACCGGCAATTAGACCCGTTAGAATTGTGAAGGCGGTACTGGACGTGAAAAAAGGTGACTGATATAGGCCTAGTTAAGAAATCATTGCCGAGCCCAAAACAACTATTTAATCATACATTAATGATCATTTGAAATACGAATAGTTAGGCCTATAGGCCTTCATCTTTTATTGAAATATGTGCAATTTGAGCAGTTGTACAACCTAGCCTAGTCTTATTCAGAAGCATAGACTACCCGGGACGACCCGCTGGGGGGGATCATATTATGATTTCAATGATAAAAGCAGCGGAGATCCTTGTGACAAAATGTGTGAAGCAAAACGCCGCCTAGGTTAATCACAGCGCGGGTCTATTGCAGCCAAGATTCAATACAGCGCGTCATGTGGCAGTAAATATCAGGTGTCGCCATGTGGATCTCGTTAGATACAAGATTCCTCAAGATTTGCGGGCCGTCAAGATTTCATTTCAACAGTGGTTCTTAACCTAGGTTTGATCGAACCCAAGTGGTTCGGTTAGTCAGTCCCAGTGGTTCGGCGGAGGTCAAGACATATACTCGACTCATATGTCAGTGCAGACGATAGAACTATTAAGAAGCGTTAGGCGAATGCGCATATGAAACTGCTGGGATTCTGCCCTTCCAAAAAGATTGAAGACCACTGCATTAGACGCTATGTTAGCTGCTAAAGCACCAGGAATCAAGACAATTTAGCTCTGCTTAGCTACACCAAGGCGATGTGCTTTGAGTTTAAACATTGATGTATTTAGAGCTTAAACACAATGCGGTGTGTTTAGAGCCTAAACACAATGCAATGTGTTTAGGCTTAAACACAATGTGATGTGATTAGATCTTAAACACCGAGACGGTGTGTCTGTACGTGTACAGTACATAGGGTACACGCTGAGGTCAATGACACGGGTTTTCCGAGTGAGAAACTGCACACGGACCGTGCAGGTGGGAAGTGACCAACGTCACGTGTCCTCGCTTTGACCCTATGTTACGGTCCACTGGTCGCGCCTAGATGACCGTCACGGGCCTGTGCTTGCCGTTTTGATGGCTGTGAAGAGAGTGGGCACCCAGCATTGCTGCAAGAGGTGACAAATACACTCATGATAGGAAAAAAAACGTCGAGAAACGACACCAGAAATTTATTAGAATTTAAGTCTAAGGTTGACGCGTTCAGTCTCAGGCCCATGAGGCTATTGAAGCAACATACATTTAACTAAATAAAAGTGTACTCAGTCCAATAAAACAACGCTTGACGATGCATTTTAAATTATTATAATTAAATAACACTCTGTTCTCGCTGGGTATAAGTTCTACATATAAAATTACATTATACTTTCATCGCAATCTCGTTCATACCTAGATGAACTTTAAATGTGTCAAAAGCATGGCGCTGTGGGGTAGACATTAATATTTAAACGACCAAGGAGATATTGATTGCATTCTTATATTAACTTAACTTTGAAAATCTACAAATGGATAATAAATTGTTCAAGCTTTAAAGAGGAAACACGTACCGATTTTTAAAAAAAATGTTCCAAATAACCTTACAAATATGTACCCATCCAATCTGATTAAACATCTGGAAATTGGGTGAATGTGTAAAGCTTACGTGTTATGTACACATCAAATATGATGGACTAGCTAGGCTGGGTGATCTTGTTGTGACTATAAATGTGTGTACACATCAAGAAACTGGGTGAATGAGTAAAGCTTACGTGTTATGTACACATCAAATATGATGGACTAGCTAGGCTGGATGATCGTGTTGTGACTACAAACGTGTGTACACATCCAGAAATTGGGTGACTGTACGATCATGTGTACGCAAGTAAATCACTGCTTGGTTAGTGCTAGGTAAAGCTTGCTGCAGAGTCGGATAATTATTAATTTATCTAGCTAAATCAGTGGTTCCCAACCTTTTTCGAGTGGCGACCCCCTTTTATAAAAATTAAGTGACCCGCGACCCCCATAGAATTAAAAAGCCGAAATTAGTATGAAAATTAATAAGCACTAAAATAAGATTTTCTATTAGACTTTCAATATGAACTACTCTTGATAACTATTTTAAAAGCATGAGTAAAATTGCATACTATTCACTAAACCTTCGTGGTTAAGTTTTTAATTAACAACCATTTTTGTTAACGCCAACCTATGTCATTATAATTATCTTAATTTTGTTTTTAATCAAAGAATAGTGTTGAAAATATATTCTCGAAAAGTCAATCAATTTTACGTTTGGGTATGAATGGTGAATATTACACCGAAATTGTGTATACAGTTTTTCATTTTACGCGGAATCATTCTGTAAATCAGATAATAATAATCTTGTAATTCATCGGGAATGCTGGCAACATCAAGGGAAGAAGAGAATGGGTAATGCGTCAATGTAGATTCTTCTTTTTTCAGCTCAGAGAAATAGCGATGCTGTTCGTTTTCAAGAGATTCAAGATGCCCAGAAATCGCTTCTTTCAAAATTTTAATTATCTCACAATCAGATTCATCTACCACACCGCAGAGTTTCTCAAATTTACAATATTTCCAAGATTTATTTTCTTTACCGATTTTACAGCTTTGATAAAAATGCCCCGAGATTATCATGGAAAGTTATAATATTCGTTCATTTTTCCTAAAGCTTCAGGTTAAGCTTATCTTGATGTTCGAACACATCTGCTAGGTATGAAACTCTCTCCAATCACTCTATGTCGTTTTAAGTATACCAAAAAGTCTTGTTTCCTTTGCACTTCCAAGAACAATTTGATTTCAGATTTCGTTTGACAGCCAGCGTACTGCAGTGTAGAATAGCAGAACCTCGTGATCTATATCAATGTTTTTGCTCAGTTCTTTGAAGGCTCCAGATTTTATATAATTTACGACTTATACTAGCAATGGACTATTTGTGTCGATTGGTTAGGGCAGTGGTTAGGGAGCTAAATCTTTTCTGCTTTCTAAAAGCCCGATTTTGAGCTAAACATAGATGGCGCACCATCCGTACAAACCCACATAGCCGTTTTAACCCATTTTAATCATCCAGTTTCAAAAATGGTATTTATTTTCTCCATGCTATCTTCACAAAAGAGCAACTCTTCTTTGCTATCATCCGCATGAATATAGACATAGACCAGCAACTGCGAACACGAACTCACGTCTGTTGATTTATCAACTTGAAAAGCAAACAATGGTGAAAGCTTAATTTCGATAAAAATGTGTTATTTAACATTTACGTACATGCAGCGTTTGATGAGATTTTCCCTTATTGTTTTTTTTTTGCTTGGCATTTTCTATCGCGACTTCATTTGATGCTTGCACTAATGTTGGTGAAAACTTCCAGTTCGATCAAGTCTCTGGCGTTTGCAACTAGCTTCTTGCCGACGAAAGAACTCCATATGTTTTTGGTGTGTTCCGAATGACTCGTCTCAAATGGAGTTTTAGTTTTGAAGATTTCATAGATTCGTGACTGAGAACAACTTTGTACAGTGCGCTTTGTTTCTTCTCTATTACATTTCCAGTGATGTTAATGAAGCCGAATTTTAAAAAATCTTCTAAATATTTATGTTTTGTTTCAAATTACTAAGGTTTAGTATACCAGTTGGCGACCCCCCAGAAAGACCTTCGCGACCCCCAGGGGGGTCGCGACCCCCAGGTTGGGAACCCGTGAGCTAAATAGATGAGTCTCAACTCCACGTAGTGGCCTAGTTTCACAGCTGTGTTAAACTGGCTTAAGATGTAAAAATGTTCAAACTGGATGACGCTAAGTTAAGCGGTTATGTGTATTTGAATCCGCGTGCTTAAGTACCGACTACATCCAGAGCTAGATTTATTTTTAATACCAGGATTCATAAAGAAAACTCAATCGTTATTTTCATTCAAACAAAGGAGAACAAAATAAATCGTCTCATTAAACTACATTTTTACCACTGGATCAATGAGGGGGTGTAATCAATAGGGATTCAGGTAAAGTTATCTCCCTTAGAAATCAATGCATGTTAGTCTCCCTGTGACAGAAGGTTGTTGTCGTTTCTTTTGTGTCGTCATACAATCGTCGTGAAGCAGCCACCCTAAGTGGGCGGATTCATAGTTCAGACCAAGGTACTGTCACGAGATTTAGCCAGGCTCAAACTTATGTCAAGTGGAAGTTTCCTTGGTTACAGTAGAGCGGTGTAAAGGTTGGTTCTGTCTAGGACCAGTAAAACAGACCAACTAGCTATGTCTGACAGGAAACATTTTTGCAAATTAT
This sequence comes from Physella acuta, assembly GCF_028476545.2. NCBI lineage: Eukaryota > Metazoa > Mollusca > Gastropoda > Physidae > Physella > Physella acuta. The sequence continues at coordinate 463,298 of NW_026731764.1, read as the reverse complement.
TCACAAACCTATTTGTTCTTATTAATAAAAACGATAAATGTATTCGCCACATTCGATCTCAAGTAATTTAACATACACATACCAAAAAAAAATAAAGAAACAAAGCACTTAGGGTAATAGACGGGTCGGGTCGCTAGACACACAAAAAAAACGGGCCGATAAACAAGAAGACAGACATGTCACTAGACAGGTCGCAAGAAAAAAAAAACAGCATAGAAAAGACAGACCGCATAGACAGAAGGCAAGATCTGATGCACTAAATGGACATAAGACTTACAGGCATCCAAACAAAAATATCTACGCCAATGTTCAACTTACATTGCGCAAACTAAATAAATAGCATATAATTTGACCAAATTTTGATTAATACCTCCCGGGCAACGCTGGGTACACATATAAGTTATGAGTAATGTCAATTCATTCAAGAGAAATTAATGTTTAGAATAGGAAAATGTGGATATCAAAAGCAGCACAGCAAGAGATCACATGTTGCGAGGTCGAAAAAAAAATGCGATGGTATGTTTTTGCTGTGGTATGGATGTTCAAATCAATATGTAGACGGTCACGTGTTTTCTATCGCCACAGAAATCACAAACTACATAGATTTTCTTATATGTCAAACATCTATACTGTGACATCTAAGTGGGTGGGCAAAGAAGCAAAGGGTTAGCCTCACATTGCAGTTTAAAGATGTACAGACGACACATACTTTAAAACCTCGCGATGGCTGAGCATGGAGAGAGTGCTAATGTAAATGATGACATACCTTCAAAAGCTTTGCCGCCGTCATCGTAGTACTGCAGGATGTCCTGGTCCCATTCAGCCGGCCACATTTTCATCGCCACACCGTGCTCCAGTCGACGGCCTTGGAGTTTGGTGCCCCAGAACAGTCTCACTACATCACTTGGAGCTCCATGCTCCAAGCAACTATTACTTCTTCACTTGAAGGTTCATCACCCAAACAGTCTTACGGTATCATAGGGATTTGATTTTGATGATTCAGAAAAGTCTTAAAGTACCACTTCAAATTCGATGCTCCAAAAGTCTTACCGTATCTTGGATTTGATGATTCAGAAAAATCTTACTGTATCATTTGTAGTGTGGCAATCCAAACAAGCATGACATGGAGATAGGCGTCCAGTCTTGTAGCACAATTTGCAACCAGTTTTGATGTATGATTTCAGGACACTCAATGAACTTTCACGATTGCGAGTCAATTCACGAATAACTATTTTTTTATCGTACACTAGATTATCCTTCACTGATTCACGAATCTAAATTTTAATGCAATAGGTATACAATTCAATACGAGGAAAATCCACACCATTTTTTTGAAATCAAAAAAAAAGCTTTTTCATTTTTTACTACATCTTTAAATAGCATATTTAAAAAAGATAAAGTAGCAGTTAAAAATATCAAGCTCAGTTAATGCACAGAGCAGGTCAAGCCAAAATACAAAGCCAGATATTTGCCACTATGAATAATGAATATATTAGGACTAATCATATTACAAAACAGCAGCTGGACGCTTCCAGTATCGCGTACTTTAAGCTAATGGAAAACATCGGATATTCTACAAGCTCTGGCATAACGAGGGGAGGAGAAACGCCAAGAAATATCAACCAATCTGTGTGTGAATACAAAGTGGGTAAGATATTGACTCAACTGTCCATATCCAGATCTCCCATACAAAGAGGGATCTGTGATTATTGGAGAAACGGTTTTCATGTAAACGATCTGCCGACAAGAGACCGTGTTGTTGAGACTAAAATCACCATCTTTCTGCTGGAGCCTACACGCGCTACTCTCGTTAGTGGTCGATACCCTTTTTACACAGATCGTATCCTTCAACAGGTCAATGATTCTTATTTTTTCCAATCAAAGTTACAGCAAGTTTGTATTTAATTATCCATCAAACTACCAAGTGATTACTTCAATGAAAAACAAACTTACATTACGTTGTTCAATAATCCAGAGCACCGAAACAAAAAATATATCAATATTAAAATTTGAAATGCATTATCCCACAGCGCCTATGATTGTATTACATCCAGAGATAATTGCTTATGTTGTGAGTAATCCATATTGAACATAAAGGATGCGTGGCTCACAGTACGATGCTACCAGCTATTGTACCTACCATTATCTCGACGCTTGCAACAGAAAAAGGACACTTGTTACGTGTATCGGCGAACAAGGCTGATTCAAATACCGCGTGTACAGGTCGATGGTAGATAAGATAATTCTGAATGCCTAGGTCGATAAAATACGAACTTTGTCCCGAACGATTAGCATTGTCATCAACAGCACCGTCTCCTTAGCACCCATTGGCTGGGCTTTATTGATAAATCTATCAATTACAAGGAAAGCAAAACAATCCTATGAAGACACAACAACGTGTATAATGAACCAATCAATTGTGTGTTTCGATACAAAATCGTGGTGACACCCACGTGTCAAGGCAACCAATCATGCTAATATGATGAGGACAGAAATAGAAATCAAACAACGTTAATTACAGACGATGAGAGACAATACTTGAAACCCCAGTCTCAGACTTCTTTAATTATCAACATTGTGCACCGATCATTCATTTGTTAAACCTCGTTTTTCATTTTGATTCTAGACTTGCCATTCAACGATACACAGGTCATATAATTGTGTCCGTCTCAAAATAACAATTAATTAGCCTACTTTGTTTTTTACTTATTTTGTAACGGATACACACTAAGCCTTCAAGATTTTTTAGACCGTGCTTTACAATATACACATTTTTTAGACTAAAGGTAATGATTTGTTAACTATACATGTTAGAGAAACTGCAAACAGAATAGCATTTTTTAAAACCTCTTTAAGAGTTATTATTCCAGATTTGTGCCACGGGGAGCTGGCCACACAAACAACAACATAAAAGCCAAATAAAGCTGGATAAGATTAGAGGTGGCTCCCTCTTGATTCACGCTGCTGGTACAGACGACTAGGATTGAGTGTTTTATTGATGTGGCAGCCAGACACATTTACATAATAATCTGTCAAGGACCCGTTCAAGTTTGTCATCTCTAAACTTTAAGGCTATAAAACTGGTAGCTACTTTTAATGCTTTATTACATTCAGTTTACTTGCATTTTAATGGCGAAGCTTCCTGTTTAAGATAGATGAGTTTTTTTTTTAAAACAATGTGCACGCATATTGCAAATGCGATATTAGAGCCAGTGATATTGGGTTTTTTTTTACACACAACACAGGAGCTGGTAAAATATTTATATTCCCCGAAGGCAACCACTAAAAACGCCTACAATAGGCTCTACAACCAACGGGCCAGCTAAAAGTACATTCCTAGAGGTCAAACACGCTGACACATACAGGGTTGTTACACTCGTGTCTATAGCCCAGCAAGTTGCGGACTCATCCGGTTTCATGGGGTCATTTATACATATACTATCATAAACATACTGTCTTTCATTAACTGGCTAGATCAGTGTTATGTAAGACTAATAAATAAGATAATAAGTAATATTAAACACCCGTAGTTTTGCTTACCGCAGCAAGAAAACTAAAACCTAGCTGAGAGTAATTAAGTTACCTGCTTAGATCAACGTAAACAAAAAAAAGTGTTGCTAGTTAAATGCACCTTAAGGTAAACATCCAGGAAATAAAGAACGTGACCCCCACACTTTTTGACTGGTCACTAGTAGTACACCTACACTATCAGTATCACTGGCGCTATCCTAGCGAATGAAATATGAAATGAAAACAAGCTGAAATGTAAAACTGTGGCTAAAGACGCTAGCTTAAGCCTGTAGAGCGTTCAGCCGTATGGCGCGCCTACCAGCCAACCAGTGGAAGGTGCTGAATAATAATAATTTCCCGTTCAACAAACCGCTTACATAACTGCGAGGTTACTGACACCGCTAGTATTGGTCAGCGCTATCAACTGGGTGAAGACCGATACATTACATTCAGCTGCTGGTTACAGGGGGAGGAGGGGGATAGGGAGGGGGTCCCTAGGTGAGAAAATAAATAAATAACTGAAGGCTTTGTACTTTCACAGTTCACCACCGTTTGACCTGACGGCCTACATGTACGCTGGGCGGACCGTAACATTAGTTTTAGCAGCCTTATGACCTGGTCAACATTTTAGCAGCCGTATGACCAGGTCAACATTTTTAGCAGCCTTATGACCTGGTCAACATTTTTAGCAGCCTTATGACCTGGTCAACATTTTTAGCAGCCTTATGACCTGGTCAACATTTTTAGCAGCCTTATGGCCAGGTCAACATTTTTAGCAGCCTTATGGCCAGGTCAACATTTTTAGCAGCCTTATGGCCAGGTCAACATTTTTAGCAGCCTTATGACCAACCACCGTTTTTATCTGCCTCTGGCTAAGCTATTATTTTGTTTGCTTCAACTTGTGGAGTTGGCTGCGATAAATAATTAAACACTTCGTTCAAACTAGTAACGCTTTATTTTATTAGTTTTTTTTCCACGAGAAACCTTTTTGGTTGTTTTTTTTTTTAAGTTAATTTTTAAAAATATGTGTGTCACCAACTGTAAGACCACATTAATGATGGCATAAATATTATGGTGGATGGGATGTATAGAATACATGTCTAAAGTAGTGGCGGGGGTGGAGGTATGAGGTAATGCATTAAAATCAGTGTATTCTTCAATGGCGGTCACTCAGTGTACGAGTGACCGGCCGGTACAGATATCACGCAGGACACAAGCTGTTTGGACGATTGGAAGTTGGGCGTGGGGGGGGGGGGGGGGGAAGACGACAAACAACCGGGGGAGAATAACTGCCAATAACGAGGTCCAGAAAGTTAAAGAAGCCGGCATTAAAGAATTCAAAGGTCATGTTTAACTAAACGTTAAGAAATTCTGGAATTAAATAATTACTTCTCCGGTTGGACACTTCCATAATGCTTGCAGTAGATAAAATAAACAGGCATTCGAGACTTGCTGAACGAATCACTTAAAGGGGGAGCTGTTTAGTATATGAACTAAGGGTTTCGCGGTGGGGGGGGGAGGGGCTTTGAAACGTCCTGTGATTAAAGTATATATTTCATATATAAATTTAATAGTTTTTTTTGTATTTTGTTCGAGAGTACGCTAGGTGTAACACCCCCCCCCCCAACCCCATAAAAACCCAACAAGAAAATAAACACAGAAAAGACAGATGTACTTGTGACTTTAGAAACCCATGTACTGTTACAACAGGGCTGATATTAATTAATATGGAACGTAATCTTTTATTCCTTTGCAGTTTTGATGAATGGGGTCAGTAACCACAAGTGTGGGTGGAGAAGACGAATGATGCAACAAACAAATAATGTCCACATGGGGGTGGGGGGTCAGTAACCACTAGAGTGAGTGGAGAAGACAAATGGTGTAACAAACAAATAGTCCACATTAGGGGGGGGGGTCAGTAACCACTAGAGTGAGTAGAAAAGACAAATGGTGCAACAAACTTTATGTCCGTTTGGGTGGGGGTGGGGGGAATCAGCCGGACCTTCTGTATAACTAACAAAAATAAAACAGTATACCCGGTCGATAGTTTTAAAAAGTTCACTTCTCCCAGTGGGCCCTTTATTTGGTGGTAAATGACTTTTCTCCACATTACATGCTGGGGGTGTAAGAGGTTTTTTTTTTTTTTAAGTTGACTAGGTTATGTAGCGACAATGTAAAATATTTAAAGTCTTAGAAACATTATTTCTGACCAGCAGATGGGCCCAGCTTTAGTTTAAGTCTGCGAATGTAGCAACTGAATACCCTATATACATTTAACTATCCCATACCATCTTCTATAACCATTTTAGTTACCAGTACAATATAACCTGTCAGTTTAGCAACCATTTTATCTCTCCGCCTATGGATACGGACACAAACTATCCGCAACTTGTATCAGTCTCGAGTGTTTTGTATTACCTTTCGGTCGCCCTTCTAACTTCTAGTGTCAAGCTCCTATTTTTAAAAATAACTTTTTTTTTCATCAGAAACTCATCAAACGTTTAAAAAGGCAACGTTTAAAGTTTAAATGAACGCAACTCAATCCTTAGAGCAGACATAAAAACAATGAATTTGGAACCTGATTATCTAAATGTCAAGGATGCGCCAGTTTAGTAAACTAAAAAGTTAATTCACAGTATTTCTTTTTTGGAAATGTATTGTGAAATGTAGCTAGCATTTTTATTTCATTAAACAGGAACGATTAGAAAAACATGATAAAAACTTAATGCATTTATCGATTAGGAATTAAAGTTAGGGTTAATATCCTGTCCGCTAAGTGATTAAAGGTGAAAAGATATGTATAATAAACAGAAGGCTATACCCAAAGGTAGCTTCAGTAGACTTAATTAACCGAACAAGAAAAATCAGGACAGAATTGAGGAAGGATATTTTTACAACTTGTTGTATATAGCTATACACACATAATTCTATAATGTACTACTAAAAGTAGCGCTATAACTGTCACTTTTTACTACACTGTATTTACACAACATGCCTCACTCAACTTAAATGCGCAGAAATACTTCTTTTCTTTTTACTACTAAGACTTTTTTTTACCTTTTTTTTTTTACTGCTAAGACATTTTTTAAAAGCTGCAATGTCTTTGTCCATGAGTGGAACAATTTTTTCACTTGTTTGTGCGGCGAAGGATAAGAAACAAGCGAGAATGTGTAGAATTATTCAATTCTTTACGCACGATATGAAACCATGCTGGAAGCGAGACACGACGTGGGGAAAGACAAAGTAATTTACTGGGCTTCTTCATGGACGTCTTCCATTTAAAGGGCAGTGATCTTTTAAAATGTATTGTATAGAACAAAAAAGGTAAATAGAAAAACCATTTACTGTCATGAAATAATAGTATTGGAAGAAATGTGTTGACACTAGTGCAAAGGGACTTGAGCGATCATCGTAATATGTGTTAAACATTTCTACACTAGTCCTTGTTGGTTTCTATAGCAGGACCCAGTTATTTTATAACGTTTATTTATAACATTGTTTTTCAAGTTCAGCCATCCAGTAATTTCTTCCCTATTCCCGCCTCTCATTCCTGACGGGTTTATCGGCTAGTGCGATTACATTTTCTCAGCAATGTCACATAGTTTCGTATGTTTTTTAACGTAGAGGTCAAAAAAGAAAAGCAGCATAAACTGTGCAACATTTAGCAAGCGGATGAATACTTAATAACATTTGGATCTGCACTACTAAACACAACACATCAAATAGATAGAAGGGTAAATTCTTTAACAGAAAGATTTAATAAAATGCTAGATGATTCTAGAAACCAAAGACTTCTCGGGATCCAATACACAATGTCGGTTAAACAAAATATTTGCACCAGTATTTTTGGACCAGTAATAGATAGAAGAGATAAATACAACTATTCACAAAACTAGGTTACAGGTGGAGGGTATAGCATCAGTAGATTTGTATTTTAGCACTGATGAATGCAAAACAGGCTGTCCGTATTCAGGAACAATACAGTGTCCTAGTAGCTACAGTCAAACTTCATGGGGTATCAGTGACGACTAAGGAGACGAGTTGCCAAGCGTACTATTTTAACAGCTTGGCGGAGAACACGCTTCAAAGATGTAGCTTTAATGGCTGCTTAATTCTGGAGTCTAGCGTATCTAATGACCCACCTTCCTTTCATCAAAGAAAACCAAATTGATCACAATCTACATTATCTCTCATGACACTCTCTGCTTTTCTCTACATAATATATATATATATATATATATATATATATATATATATATATATATATATATATATATATATATATATAGTCACTCAAATATAACGTTAGTTGTAGTATATACTTTTTTTCAAGTTACCCGTTAAATGCATTGGCAAAATGATTTTCCTGCAATAATAACATTACAGAGTCAGTAAAGACGTAACAAAAATCTGCTTTTCAAATTCTAACACGAATACATTCCTTATTGCAACAAAATGCAGCAAGCAATGCAATGAATACCTTGCAAGAGTTTCTGCACGAGATGTAGTCTAGTTTACTACAGCAAGGAGCTGGTAGCCAACAAAACTAGGACAAGTTGTCTCCCTTAATCCTCTAAGAATGTAAACCTTCAAGACAAGAAATGCATATTTTTTCTCTCGTCTGCCTCTCTAATTAACAAGTCTGCGATTCATCCGTATTAGAACAAAAACTGACGTCCAGGAAGCGCTGGAGAAAAATTGCGCTGTGTCTCTGGGGACGGGGATCACAAGAGACTGGGCAGGGAATTCACTCATAATGCCGACACATTGTTTTATTTAATCGAACTCACTTCTCGCACTCCATTAATTCATAGAATCGATGTTTGGAATGACGTGGAAAGTGGAAGCACAGTTTATTTAAACACAGTGTGCAATAATTTTCTGTTTTTTTTTTGTCGCCAAAAAGAAGATGCATGAGAGATGACTGAAAGTATGGAAGAAGACGCAGGCCGCATAGTTATGTACGATAGTTTTGAGACCTACGTCATAATCAAAATTCAAATCGATTCTCGTTCGGTGTTGGCAGCCTGCTTTAAAGTCCATTAGTAAGCAGGATGTGTCTATTTTTAGTAATCCGTGAGAAAAGTGTTCCCTTCAGTGCACACAATGTAAGATGCTGACGGACAAAAACCAATACAAATACTGTGCCGATTTTTTATTATTAAAATATATTCCCGTTCATTTTTATTTTTACTTTGCACGTATATTAAAAAATGATTATATTTGAAGAGAAAATACAATGTTCTTTGAATAAGTATTTAAGTACAATGCATTAAATCTACATATGCAACATTGTAGTCTAAAATTGTGTTACGCACCCCAGAGATCTAGTAAGAGATAAATATGATAAGTGTGTGTCTGTGTCCTATCTTCCGCAACAAGCAGTAGCTTATACATAACTTATACACAAAGAGACTTTAGTATCCATGATATATGAAATACGATCACTCTTTTAAACAAAGAGATCACTTATTTTCGCAATCTTATTATCTATCAATCTTAGAATCAAGTTGAATCACGTGTTGTAGTAGACATTCTAGAACAGTAAAACAGTTCATTATAAAAGACCTACTCTCAGCCTTTCAAACATGTCCTCTCATCCCTAACATACCATACAAGTGAAAATAAAACCATATCATGACTTAATACCTAGGGATAAGTAAAAGAAGCTTGTGAGAATTGCGTGTGACTGTTTGAGGGTAAACACAATATGTTACTTCACACAGCATCGTTCAAACAATGTAAACACAAGCACAGCCGCACAGTATCGTTAATTTTTTTTCAACGATAATCCATTTAATCAATTTAAAACAAACAAAGCTAAACAGTGTATTATGTTACAATTATCAAACAGCGAAACCGTTTTAATAGAAGTAGAAACAGTGTAATGAAAATAGCTGTAGATGTGAATCGTGTATGTGATGCTTCGTGTTTGCTTTCCCTATATTAAAACGACCTGTACATCAAAGTAGGCCCATTAATAACAGGTTAAAAAACACTTGCTGTGGTACCACACCCGAAACTAGCCTATATGAGGATCTATGTTTAGGTGTCGAACTTTAGTCCACTTTCCTACAACACGAAAAAAAATTCTGCAGGAAAAAAACGTTCCGCCTATCGAGTAGTTCGGTCTTAGGAGTATCGGGTTTTGCATTCATACAAGTTCTTTCAAGCGGCTATAAAGTAGGCCAGTAATAAGGGCGCACCAAGGTCGAAGTTTTTAAAAATATAATTGCGGCTATGACATTTCACACACACGCCGACTTCCAAAAACGTAACCATGTTACTTACACGTGACCTTGCGGGTTAGCCAAATAAAATTGTTACACGTTGACCTCCTTAGGAGATATCGTATTACAAAGTACGCATGTATTGCACTGTATTGATAATTAAAAATAATGCGTTCACGTGATCGTTGGTGTGATTTATGTAAATTTTCTTTAGTTAAAACTAAGGCTTTATAAAACATAAACTATACACATCTATAGTTCTTTTTTTTTTTTTAATAGCTGATCAAACTAGCTGACAGCACACTGAGCTATGTACAAGGCATTCAATGCGGATGGCGGGATGTAAATGAATTTATAGATGGTGGGAGACTGAAGAGAAGGGGCGTTATTACGATACAAACTAATCCAAACATATAAAAACAAATTAAATCTGAGGTGTTAGAAAAGCAAACCAATTTAGCATTTGCCTATGACTAGGTAAAGAGTATTTGGAAAATTGTTTTAATTACTTCAAAACTGTTCAATTGGACCAATTTCAAAAATTCTTTTATTAGGTAAAATAGGTCAAATCTTTAATTAGACCTAGAATCTATATCAATTCCAGCATTGACAATAGATTAAAAAATATAAATGGGGGGGGGGGGGGAGATATAATGGATGTAATAGTTGCTTGAAAAAGAAAAATGTAGACTACTCACCCTTGCCCATAGTCTGATGAACTCTACTGATGCTCAGTGTCAACTTAGCGATTAGGTCTGAATGCTTTCTGTGCATACCTTTCTAGCAAGTCTGTAAGATGAGGCATTGCAAACATAGTCCATAGGAAAGGATCCATCAAGTTAATCCAAACTCAAGTTTTTTAATCCCTCACACATATGCAGTGGTTGATACATTTGGTAGTGAACAACTAGTCTGTGTAAGTTGAACTGTCACAGTGTTGTGGCTGACAACAAGAAATATTCACAACTTCGCATTGAATTTTCTGAGAAATATATTCAAACACAATGTAAGATAAAAGCTAAGTTCTATCAAATCTCTATTAAATTAGTGTAATTCACAAAACAACAAAATGTATAAGGAATATAATCGACTGGTGGTTTAGCCATAATACAGCAAAGTTTGTTTTTAGTTTAGAATTGATTTCTGGAGCAATACAAAATTATTATGTGGTTAAGTGACTAAATAAAGCTCTATATGTACTTCAATAATAAACTTTAATGTATTTAAATAATAAACTAGATGAACCCAAACAATATAATGTAATTTTTTTTTTAAATAAGGTACAGAATTTGATATTAAAACTTATAAAATAATAGTAGGCCTAATTACTTCTAAAATAAATAAATTGGTTTCCCCTGAACAAAATAAACCATTAACTCAAAACGTATGTAATCGGCTAATTGCTGTTTTAGATTTTTAAAAATTTAGTTTAAAAAACTAATACACTCATGACAAAATTGTATACTGAATACTCATACAAATATAATAGTAGTCTATAGGGCCTATCAAAGTTATAACTAACATTTCTGTTAACCTGTCTTAACATTAACAAATATAAGACTAAAAATATCTAAGCCTACTAAAACTAAATCTATATTGTTTGGGCACTGATTAACATAACTATCAACTTATTATTATGTAGCAAACTAAAGGCTATTTTTTTTTGTATATTCGTATTTTTAATTGTTATAAAAAAATTGCTTCACTTGTCTATTAACTATAATATGGCTACTGTCTGACTCGATCTACATCACTTAAATTTATTTTTTACAATCATTTTTCATTTAATGTTTAAGTAAAAATCAGCTTGCTACTTCGTTTGGAATAGATTTTTAGACTGATACTACAGATGAGATAGGCATCCACTACCATATGAGTACACAGTACACCTCACTTCACAATCTTCAATACAAAATCATTTTATAATGTCCAATCATATTTGTGATCTAGATCTAGATCTAGATATGGAGCTAGATTCTCTTGAGTCCTAGTATAGACCTAGGCAAGATCTAGAATCTACTAGATCTAGTCTTTTTTAGTTTTAGTAGAATCTAGTCATCTAGTCTAGTAATTAAATTAATTTAGAATTAAAGGTAGAATCTAGATCTAGAATAGATTAAGTAAGACTTAAGATAAGACTTAACTTTATGACTTTATGAAGAAAATACATCAGCTGCGTTTAGATTTTAGATGGTAGATTAGTAAGAAATTGATAAAGAAATTTATTTAGCCAACACTTTGGCTTAAGCCTAACATTGAACATGGTACACATTAACAACTAACTAATAAAAAACACTTAAAATTCTTAGAATCGCAACTGCTCGGCCTAGTTACCTTCTCTTCTGCAGCAGTCGAGTCACAGCCATACAGCAAACTAGCGAAATGTGTTTAAAATTTTATTTCTGTTGTGGTTAAAAGAAATAACATTGTTGATTTAAAGCCTATAAACAATTGTGATAAAACCTTTTTCATAAACTCACTATTACACCGCAAAAAGTCCTAAACCTAGAGCCATTAGTTCAGTAAAAATATTGTTAGTGTGGGCTAACTAGAACAGTAAGAACACACAACACGTCTTTCCTGCTAATGGCTGCCACGAAGACCTTGAACTTTTGAGGTCACATATTAAGCCGAATTCGCTCTGAGCGACTAGTGATGTTCAAGCAGTCGGGCTGTGCGCCTACTCGTCATTAACGGAAGCCTGTTGTTTTTATAACCATTTTAAAAAAACTTGGTGACGCAACTTTGATTTTTGAAATAGTGTTTATTCTCACGAAGCCATAGCCGAAAGGTTTATTATTATTTTTTATGTAAAAGCTTCGGCTTCTTTTAAAAAATGAAATATCTTTCTATACTTTTTATTTATTCCAAATGATAGGCTTAAAAGTAAGTGTAATAATTGAAAGGTAGATTCTTCATCCTATCTATAGATATTTTAACATAAGTATGATATAATAATAATAGGGGCATACTGAAAAGGGTTGGGTAAACCTAAAAGAGGGTTCAAGGGTTGTCCATAATAGATGAGGGACCTTTCCTAGAAATGTAACGTGGCATTTATTTTGCATCATTTTAAAGATAAAAAAAATATTTAAAAGACAACACATTTTAATTTAAACAAGTTATGATGATTTTATAGAAGGGTAAGAGGATAGAATTTGTTGACGTTAAGTAAATGGGGGGGGGGGGGGTTCTAGCTTGTTGGGACGACGTGTGACAAAAAGGAAAAAACGACTTGTGTCGAAAGGAAAAATAAGGAGGGGGGGGGGGGGGGTCGGCTAAAAAAAAAGACCAGCGTCCTTTATACGTTTATAGCCAGTCCCTTTAGGGTTTACGTTTCAATATTGCAGTGCAGTACCTGGCTGACCTAATCTCATACTCAGGGCCGGCGCTACCTATAAGGCGAACTAGGCGGTCGCCAAGGGAAGGAGTAAGGAGCAGTCACTAAGGGGACGCAAAAGGTTCAATCGCTATTATCAAAAAGTACCTAATAATTAATAACTTTTATAAAGGAGTAGCGATCTATTACAGCAGCCAGGACGAACTATCAATTTTGCAACCCCACCCAAAAATTAGGTCTATATAGGTCTATATTTATTCGTGATGGTGAAAATGCAACCCCACATCCCTAATTTGGAAAGGTCGGGGCGCTTTTTAACAGTCACTTTGCCTTTTTTATTTGGTGTCACATAATTGATGTAGAAAACGATTAAATAAGTTCGTTATTTAAATTTCGAACATTTCAAACGGTTATTTAATTTTAATAGGGCTTGTATGTCTCGTTTTATCTGACTTTGAATTAGAAATCTGTCCTGGTGTACAGAGTTTTGTATGACGGGGTGTTCAAAGTATTGTACTTGTTTGGTAAGTTTTGATGAATCGTTTAGATTTGGGAGTAACGGCGGAAGGCTGTTGCTGATATGGTTTCGTAGGTATAAAGTATCGAAGTGTTAAAGTGTCATAATTTTTATTCGGCTGTTTTGTAGTTGAAGATCTAGTGGAATCTGGTTGGTAATAGAGAAATGAGAATGCAGGCGATGACGTATCGTAGTTCTGGAGTTCGGGAGTATTGATTCTAGTTAAATCGTTGTGGATTGGGAGTACCGTTTGTAGAGCTTGGTTAAGTTAAACGAGTTGGTGTCGTAGTTCTGGAGGATCGAGTCTAGTTATGTTTGATATGTGTTGTAAATGTGTTAGAGCAGGGGTCGGCAACCTTTCGAAGCGGAAGAGCCAAAAGTTACAATTTTCAAAATTTCCCTGGTTTTAAAGAGCCACTGACAATTTTTTTATTCAAGTATTTTATTTTTTTATTAAGATTATTAGCATTTGTTCAAGGAGCTGGAGAGACGCATCTTGCCGACCCCTGGTCTAGGCTAGGACAGTTACCCGTGTTTGATTTTTTGAAAGTGTCCCTTTATTTGGGGGATAACATTTTTTGTTAAATGCGAATACATTAGAACGTGGTTGAATGTTTGTCATCGAACTTGAATAGAAGTATGTTATAATAAAGCTACCGTTTTTTCGACATTCAAACAAAAACTACAGTTAAGTATTCAATAGGTAAAATATATTGTTTTCATAAGATTGCATAGATAATACAAAAAATTTATTATAATTATTACGTAATGAATTTTAGATTGTTTTTTTTTTGTGTTTTTCAAGCATGTCTTAGTTACAGCTGGTTATTTGGCGATTCTTGGGAAAATTATTTCCCTTGAATAAAATTTTGGTAACGGCATTTTCAAATGGGAGATAATTCGTTGCTTATCTTTACATTCATTTCAAATTCCTGCACCTTAGTTTGACCGCTTACATATAAATACAAATTTAAGTTATTATTTGCTATTGTAAAAATTATATAGATCTAGAGCTTAAGTTCTAAACAAAATAGTTTGGTTGGTTTCTTTTAGCATTATCAAGTTGAAAAACAAATATATCAGAAGCCGTTACAGATTGCAATACTTAATGTAGTAGACATACAGTCTTATTCGTAAATTAAACATCTAATAATTTGTCTTTTCATATTTTTCACCCTCTCCTAAAGGTTTCATACATAACAATTTTAGGCTGTAATCTATATTATTTATAACCTTTTATTTTTCAAAAACCGAAAAATTGTTACATAATCACACAATACAGCAGAGGCGTAGCGAGGGGGGGGGGGGGTGGGGGGGGGGGGGCGGGGGGAGGACATATTTCCCCGGGCGCCGACCATAGGAGGGGGCGCTAAATTGAAAGTTTGAGGGGGGGTGCAAATGAAAAGTTCGAAGGGGGGGGGGGGTGCAAATCGAAAGTTTGTCCCCGGGCGCCGGGAAGGGTCGCTACGCTTCTGCAATATAGACATTTTACAATTATAACTAAAGACAGTCAAGCTTAAAACAGGTAAGTTCCGTCTTGGAACTCACCTTGGGAGGACTGCATAAAGCCCAACACTACAAGAACTTTTTTGATTCAGTGTTTTTTTTCCAGATTTTTTTTCTCCCGGAAGGGGGGAAGGGAAGCACTTACAATTTTCTAAGCGGGGGGGGGGGGGGGGGAGAGGGGGGGGGGGGGGAGGGGGGGGGGCTATGTTGTAAAGTACAAAGTAGACTCGTGCACTTAGCAACAATTTTAATAAAATTTGATTAAGCTTGCAAACTGGAATTGAAAGAATTTAGAAGGCAAGTAAAATTAGATTTTGATGTCTACTTATAACGTGTATGCAATTGATAATAAATTAATATGTCACTTTTATTTAATTGTTTTCTTATGCATATGTTTTAGTAATTAATTTGTGTGAAAGGTGGCGTCTTAATAAGTTTTTGCCTAGGGCTCGAGACAACCTGGCGCCGGCACTGCTCATACTATTATAAATAGTTCATCCACACTTTTCGCTTTATTTCGAAAGTAGGCTCCTGACTACTGCATAAGATCACCCCCCGTACCCGGATAGGCTATTTATCCTCGCGGGTTGAAATAGGCCTCTAGTCTAATTCAATAATGACATTAGCTAGAGAAGGCCAACGTAAGGATATGGTCATGGATACGGACAGAGGCGTAGCGAGGGGGGGGGGTGCGGACCGCACCGGGTGACACCATTTAGGGGGGTGACACCAAAGCAAAAAATAGCAAAATATATAGAGAAAAACTTGAGGGGAGGGGGTGCAAATCGAAAACTTGAGTGGGGGGGTGCTAATCGAAAGTTTGAGGGGGGGGGGTGCTACGCCTCTAAGGGGTGACACCATTAACTGCTGCACCGGGTGACACCCGACCTCGCTACGCCACTGGATACGGGTATGAGATAAAATATAATTCAATGTAAACGTGATTTTCTAAATAATTAAGCAAATATTCTATCGGTATTTAGAAAGGATAATTAAATTATAGATGAAAAACAGTCTTGTTTTCATGCGTTTTATTTCTTTCTTCTATACAGAGCATAGAGAAAGTATTATAATCGTGTACAAAAATAACATGAAATTTTGACAGTTTTCACCGATTTACACCTCAGTCCTTCTTCACATCTAGAGAATAGAGGACTTATTATAATCGGGCAAAAATTATAAATCCAGATATATCAAAATGTTGGCGTTAAATGCGTTATCAAGTAGGAAAAAACTGGACTTTGCAATTCCGTCCTTGTGTGTGTGTGTGTGTGTGTGTGTGTGTGTGTGTGTGTGTGTGTGTGTGTGTGTGTGTGTGTGTATGTGTATGTGTATGTGTATGTGTATGTGTATGTGTATGTGTATGTGTATGTGTATGTGTATGTGTATGTGTATGTGTATGTGTATGTGTATGTGTATGTGTATGTGTATGTGTATGTGTATGTGTATGTGTGTGTGTGTGTGTGTGTGCGTGTGTGTGTGTGTGTAAACACGATAACGTGAGTACCGTTACAGCTAGGTAGATGAAATTATATATATAAGTATTATATCAAATTTGTAGATCCGTATCAACTTTTCAGCGATTTCCGATAATCGGAAGTGGAACTTATTCTACTTTCGATTTTTCAAAAGCCTATAACTTGAGAACTTGTAAGTAAAATATCTAATTCTCTGCCTTTTGAGTAATATGGGAAAAAGCGTGACAAATTTGTGTTAGCTCCTTGAAACACCTTGAAACAGCCAATATGTTAGCTCTTCCAAATGCCACTACATTATGTATTAGCTCTCTAAAATGTCGAGTAAAATGTCACCACAGCTCAGTGAAATGCCATTACAACAGTTTATTAATTCTCAAAAATTTCACTATAACAGTGTATTAATTCTCCAAATGCCACTAAAACCATGTATTAATTCTCTAAAAGCCACTTCAACACTGTATGAATCCTCCAAATGTCATTACACCAATGTGGAGCAATGCACAGAAGAGCAAATAAAAAATTGTGTTGCTACTTTCAGACATTGGAAATAATTGTTTAAATACTGTGGTGAAAAAAACAGCTACCGGGGGGGGGGGGGGCGCTGACGAGCACAGATCTGATGCCTCTTACAAGACAGGCATAGCGGAGCCATGTGAATACATCCGCAATGCAGAAAACGTTCAAACAATCTGGAGAGGTCTGCTGGTCAAGCGAGAACAACCTAGATCAACAGGGTAGATAACTGTGAGTACAGAAGAGGCGCAGTCACGCGCGGAGAGTTCGAGAATAAAAGAGAAATCATTTACATTGGAAATTGTGGTAGCTTTAGAGATGTATGCAAAGGTAACCAAAGAGTGTTGGGAAGATGGGTCATAACAACCCCCCCCCCCCACCCCAATGTTAAACATTCAGAGTGGGAGGGATGACTAAATTTTTCCCAGGGTGAGGGGATATAAATTATATTTCGCACGGGGGGGGGGGGGGGGTAGACGTGCTTCGGGATGAGTTGCCTGAAAGAAACACTACCTCCCCTCCCATAATGGGCGTGGCCAGACTGACAGCCATCCAGTGTTTTTTCCGGACTTTTTTCTCCGGGTGGGGGGGGGGGGGGGTACTTGAAATTTTCGGGGGGGGGGGGAGGAAGGACACTGTTAAAAGTATATATTTTTATATAAATTAAAAATTAAAAATATAAATTTCTTCGGGGGGAGGAGGCAGAGCCCCCCAAAGAGCTGCCTGGAAGAAACACTGCAGCCGTCTCAAGTTAAACCACAGCTATTGGCCACGGTACGCACGTGTCAGTGTCACTGTTCCCAGTATCTAAATTGTGAATGGCATTAAAGTAATTTTAGATTATCGAAATTTCTATCTTGCTTTAATATTGTAAACAGTAAACACGAATTTTACTACAATGTAAACATTATATTTAATTTTTTTTTACATGAATCTTATTGTAATGTTTACATAATAAGTGAATCTAACTGTAATCTAAACATAGTCAATGAAACTTACAGTGTTTCTTCCAGACTTTTTTCTTCGGGGGGGGGGGGGGGGGGGTTGGACACTGTAAAAAAAATATATTTTCTATATAAATTCCATTTCGTTCGGGGGGAGGGGGACTCCCCCCGAAGAGATACCTGGAAGAAACTCTGAAAAGTCACTGTGATATTAACATTTCGGCCATTGGGACATGTAAACATTAGGGCATAAACGTGAATTTTACTGGAATGTAAACAGTGTATGTGAATCGTACTGAACCAGCCAAATGTTGTTCCAAGAACGCCAGTGTTGATCTCACAAGGCGTGATAAAAAAATCAACCTTAAGCTGGTTATAGATTGCATGTTCACATGCACATCTTTCGTTTATGTAGGTTTCATCTGGTGCGGTGTTTTTATATTCACATAAGGAGGGTACTAGATTTGTACTTCACGCTGTTAGGCTTAACAACACTTGTAAGTAAGCTACTTTAAAATGTAGCTGTTATTCATTATATAAAACGAGCTAGACAACGTCTTGCTTATTGTTTCTTTTATATCGATTTTCAGACTTGATTCTGTGTGGTTTCTAAAGCTATTAATCCCATTGCTTACTCAGGGGCGCAGTGTTTCTTTCAAACTGTTTAATCATGGGGTGGGGATTAGGGGAGGCTTGATATTTTCGGGGGGGGGGGGGGGGACTAAATTTCCCGGGGGGGGGGGGGGGGGGACACTGGTAAAAGTATATATTTTCGATATAAATTCCATTTCGTCATTTTGTTCGGGAAAGGGGGGGGGGGGGGGTAGACTTTCATCGGCCCTGGAAGAAACTCTGCAGGGGCGGGTTTTTACAGAACAAAAGGCCTCTTGCAGCATCTCATCTACATCTTACCACAGCAAATTTACAGCAACCAGCCCGCCGCATGCAATTATAAAGATTTCAGATTTAGAGTGTTTTATGATATAGCTGGGATCAGAGGCGTAGCTAGGGGAGGCCGGGTGGGGCGGCCGCTCCGGGCGCGGACCTTAATGAGGCGCTAAACTAGGTAGAAAATACAATAACACGGTTATTCTGAGCTGCATTACAGTCGAATTTAAGAAAATAGAAAGCTATTTGGTTATATGGACGGCTTTCTACGTTGCTTGTGAGATACGGGAAAACTATTAACGGTGCTGATGTGTGTGTGTGTGTGGGGGGGGGGTCCTTTTTCGCAAACGTGAATAAATATATAAATATATGGGAAGGGGGGGGGGGTGTTGGCGCAAAATCGATAGTTCGCCCCGGTCGCCGAAATGGGTTGCTACGCCTCTGGCTGGGATAGCTGAAACACACGTTAAAGTCCACGTAATTAGCCAGGAAACATTTGTAGCTGAAGATTTGTAATTGATGTAAATAAATGACGTCATGCACTTAATGAGGGTAATAGTTCAGACTTGTGTAATGATGTGACTCATGGGGTAAGACAGAAATATGATGTGCCATATTTTTAAATGGCTACTTTGAGGTCGAACTCAAACTTCTAGGGGAGGAGTGAGGTTTGGACTTTAGTGATGATGTGTGACATTTCAAACTGAATTTTCACTGTTTTTTTTAAATAGTCGTTTTATAAAGGGGGGGGGGGGTAAGTTTGGTTAAGATGTGTGACGATGTAAAAGGAGAGTAAAGTAAAGTTTCCCTTTCAAACCTGACGGTCTATGGGGCAAGTGAAGTAGAGTTCACTTGTTTCTGTGACCTCGGCATATGAAGAGATAGTGTGGTCAGCACTATGCTCAGCCGCCTTTACTTTCCCTAACGTGAGTTAGGTACCCATCAGAGTTGGGTGGACCCAGGGACCGTCTACTAACTTGAACCCGGATTCGAATTCGAGACTTACGGGTTAGCAGTCCAGCTCTCTACCGCTAGACCACTCCGTCCCGTAAAAGGAGGGGGGGGGGGGGAATATTTTTTTTTAAAAACATGACGTCATTTCTGGACGATCTCTTAATATGTCGATCAAACAAATTTCTTAGTAAACTTTTGTCTTTGAACTGAAAAACGATTTTGCCGATTAGTACATACATAACTAATATAAGAGGTAAAGATGGGTAATACATACCCGTTTTCCTTATACTTTCCTTTTTAATACGTAAAGCAGAAATAGTCTGTATCTGTAACAAGTATGCTAAAGCATACCATTCAATTGCCGGCAAAAAGTAATCGAGTACTTATTACCGGACCAGGTTGATAAAATTACCCATTATCATTAGAATAGTTTTATATTTAGACCAGTGATGGACTTAGTTTTTATAGATCTAGGTGCTGTAGGCCCGCAGTGTTTCTTCCAGACTTTTTTCTCCGGGGGGGGGGGGGGGGGCACTTGAAATTTTCGGGGGGGGGGGCGGTAGACTTTCTTCGGGGGGGGGGGGCGGACACTGTTAAAAGTATATATTTTCTATATAAATTATATAAATTTCATTTCATTCGGGTGGGGGGGGGGGGCGGTAAAAAAATTTCGGGGGGGGGGGGGGGGGGTGGGGCTTCGCCCCCCCCCCCCCCCCCGAAGACATGCATGGAAGAAACTCTGGTAGGCCCTATAGCCTCTCCGATGTAGGGCCTAAGATAATCTTTTTTTCCCATCCTTGTGTATGCTGTATTTAATTTTATAAAGCTTAATTAGTTGTAAACATATATCATTCAGACCATCAATGTTTTAATTTATTTTTCCTTCTGTAAAACGGGAAACTAAAACTAAATGGACTCAACAGATCTATAAAAAAACATGTTACGTTTTTGTTTAAGCCACAGTGAAAAGAAAATCGTCCAGGTGTACACCGTAAATGTCATGTCTTACTAACTCTCGACACTTGAACCTTAAGTCTGCTTTTTTCAAACTGGCATGCACACGTTAATTTTAGTTAGGATTATGGGTAATTGATTGTGATGTGTGTGGCCGTGGGATGGAAATGCTGGAAAGGGGGGGGGGGGGGGGGAGAAGAGGGAGGGCTGGCGTATTGTGACAACTTGCGCCTATTTGGGGGTCGGAGGACACGCATCGAATAGATAAAAGTCGTTTTTTTTTTTTTAAATTTCGATCCCTTGGGCCTACATTGCAATTTATAAACCAGCGGATCTTAGTGTGCAAATAATAATACACACGATAAAAAAAAAAACAAAAAAAAAAAAAAAAAAAAAAACACACAATCACGCATTTTGTGGTAAATTGCTTTATAAAAATAAGTAAAATGAAATTATTATAACTTAGAGTACTGGGACTTGGCAACAGATTACAGACATACTCTACAGCAAAATACAGCCATCTCTACCACATCTGCAGTGCAGTGGTCAATGCTCCGACGGTCAAATTTCAGGGACACAACATGACCTTTTCGTGACCCTACTGTGCAGTCCAGCACTAAGACTGCTTGACCAGATTTCTTTTGACCTAGGGCACGCAACGGTTTCCTCCCCACCCCACCGTTCTATTTATAGTGGCCCGTGAATCACCCCTGACCTTCTTGTCCGGTTGGCTGACACGCTCGGCCTCACCGCTTCCTCAATTAGCGTGTGTTCAAACGGCCTGCGTGGTCAGTGCTTGTCCATCTGTTATTTGACGCGCTATCGAACGGGGCTTTAACGGCACAAACAGAGCAGCCGGATTAGTAAGGGATTGTCTAGAACGGGGGTCAGGCTTTTTTGGGACCATTTCCTTCACCCGCTGTACAAATGACATCACACTATCACCTCCAACTCCTCATAAAAGTGTT
Source organism: Physella acuta (assembly GCF_028476545.2). NCBI lineage: Eukaryota > Metazoa > Mollusca > Gastropoda > Physidae > Physella > Physella acuta. Next base: position 441,496 of record NW_026731764.1, on the reverse strand, counting down.
TTCAAACATGAATTTCTTCCTACAATTGTAACAGAGCTGGGCCAAAGATTAGCTAGATCTCTATATTATTGGTGTTGTTTTTTTTTTAAAATTACACTTTACACAAATCACCAAAAATAAAAAAATAATTCTTTTTTACAAACAGCCTCTCCCCCCCCCCCACACTACATTATTAGCGGAGACAGTGGCGTAGGCGAGGGGGGGTCATTGGTTTTTGTTGTATTGTGTGTACATTGTGTTCGTTTTTTTTTGTTTACAGTGATAAATTGTTTTGTTTTGTCGGCCTACATACAGCTAGTATACATATATATAATGAAAAATTTTGAACCCCCCCCCCCCAGGAGACGATCCTGGATACGTCACTAAGCTGAGCACATTGATCCATTTATAAAATAAAGTATATACAAATGCGAAATAAATTATAAAGATCGACGTCACCCAAGTCCAAACCTCCAATATTCTCTCTTAAGAGTGCGCCGAAATTTACGGACGCCTCCCTTACACCCACCCCCCCCCCCCCCGACTTTAGGTCTAGTTCGTGTTGTTCCTGATCTCCATCAAAAAGCCTCTTAATTTTCCGAAAGCTGTAACATCAATTGTTTTAGATCTATGACCTGCCTTTAATGATATCAGACAGTAGGTGAAATAAAATTAGTAGCATTACAGCTCATGGTGTTACAGCTATGTGTAGTGTGTAGCATATTTTGATGGTGTAATGTGCTATCATTACAGCTTGGTGTAGCTAATTTATTTTGATGGTGAAATCATTACAGCCAAATCCAGCTTATTTTGATGGCCGACAGTATTATCATCACCAAACTGTAACAACTACTGTAGAGAGCTATAAACCAGGCACAATTATAGGGATAAACAGGAAAATAGCCTCACTGAAATGGCTAATCTGGTATCGTTGGTAAAGGATAAGACAACTAGAAAAGTGTTGTAAAAGTGTTTATTTTAAAAATTCCATACCAAGTTTAAATTAGATAACTGGATTTAATAGTATTTATATCAGGACACAGACTCTAAACACCTGCTTGCACACACAATACACAAAGGCAAACAGCTAAGGCAGATAACTCAGTTTTAACAAATTGATACAATTCTTTAACCTTTAAGGAAACAAATATAGCAAGAAATATAAGATGATTAAAACACTAAAGTCAGTTAAATAAAATAAACATATTGGTCAATTTTTGGTGGTGGATTTTGATTACATCAATACTTTCTGTAATGTATAATACAAGATATGAGGCTTTGTAAATGTAAAATATGGTTGTTAAAAATTTTTAAATTATTTTTACAATGACTAGGATGTCAAAAAATGCATGTCATGTTAATACCCGCATACTTTTATATTAAACAAAAAAATGATAGAAACAATAATGAAAGAAGGGACCAACAAAATATTACCCGAACCACAACAGTGACATCTTCACATTTGGAATTCAACAATGGAACAATTTGTTGTAGTAATAACAGTAAAACTGTGGGGTTATGATTTAATTCAAATAAACAGAATGATAGAAAAATAATATATGCTGACTGTAAAAACCTTAGTTATTTTATTAATTTTAATATATTTTCAAAATGGCAAGATGTTCTTAATTTGTAATGCCATTCCTTTTTTCTTGTGGTGTAAAATAATAAAGTAGATTAGTGTGGCATATGGTTAATCTGTTTATGTATGCTAACATCAATTCATCTCTAAAAATATTTGTATACTGCATGAAGCACACTTAAACATCAATAGGAAAATGAGGTATGGGGCACTGACAAATTTCCTATGTTAAGCAACAACACATTACTAAAAACTAATTTAAATATGTGTTATATAATTAATAAATATGTATTCGCATGTTAAAAAAAAATTGTAAAACATTTTACTTTTAAAAATAATATATTTTAAAAAAAAAGAGATCTTTCTTTGAAAAAATTCAAACAGGATGGAATCAAGCAAGAGATGTATCAAGTATGGGAAATTAATACCAGCTTATAAAAACAGAAATGTGATCAAGACGAGCTGTTCTACTGAAATCACAGCTAATGGGAATGTAGCACAAAATTGTAGATTCTAATACTGACCAAACTCTGGGTTTTCATTGATAAATATGGAATGGGCAGATCTAAGATAGAAATCATTATATACAAAACTTCATGAAACAATTTTTTTTTTAAAACATGTAAAACCATGTTCTGTAATGAGAGTGAAAGGATTATGCAGAGTGATTAAAAAACAATTGCTTCTCTTCTGTGTCTAAAATCAAATATTTAAAAACTTTTGTTTTCAAAATGACTTTTGTATTAGGAGCAACGAGTGTAATGAGATCATTCATCCTTTTTATAAAATACATCTGAGAAATTAAACAGGAGTGACTGGCTTGAGATTATCTGCAGACTTGTTATAGTCAACAACGGCTGAATAAACCTTTTTATCATTAGTTGGTGAGACAACGTTGTTTGCTGTGGCTAGTTCTGATTTTGATTGTTTACTTTTACCTAAGCCCTCTAGGCTGAAGACATCAATATAGTAAGTTGCACCATTATATATGGCAATAATTATAAAGAAAACTAGAACAACACAGTGAGGTATGAAGAAATTATACCAGACTGGATTGAACAGCAGCATGATGAGAGCAACTGTCAGTCCCCAGGCAACATACATCTGCAAGCGAAATCTGTGAAAATATACCAAAGACCAACAACATGTGAAAAACAGGAGAACAACACTGTCAAATTATAGTCATCAATAGAATTATTAGAATATTTTTAATATTTGTTTTAAAGAAAATCTGCAAGTTAGGTGAAATATTTACAATTCTAACATACGTCTGTCACAAAAATAAACTTACCTCTGACCCAACATATTGCACATGCGAAATATTACAGAAGATTCCTTATTGGTTAGATAGCGATACATGGTCAGATATTCATCACTGGGTTTTAAAATGCAATCCACGAGGATCAAATAAAATACCTAAAAAAAAATGACATGCATCACAGTTACAAAGATAACTAAATAAGGTGACTAATATTATAATTAACCACACAGTACAATGAACTAGGTCACTAAACAAACCTGATGTAAAACTACAAAAATAAACGGTAGCAGGACCAGCCAATAGAAAGAGAACCCTATTTCATGATGCTTGAACGGCCGCACCCAATACTTTGAGGTTTCTTCTGGATACCATCGAATTCTGTAAGTTACATTTAGCAAAATATTTGTCAAAAAAAGTGAATTATAACTGTCATCTTTTTATATGCTTTTGATCAGTTAAATGAAAGGCCCAAAAAGTTCAATAAATCTGGAGTTTTACCTCTTAGTAAAATAATTAAACAATGAGATTACCACCCCTTGAAATAGCAAGAAATAAAAAAAAATATTTTGTTTGGTGGAATTACTTACACAAATGACAGGAGACTTGGCAGAAGGTGTATATAAAGGGAGGTAACTTTATCTAAGCTGTGAAACACAAGTGAGTTTCTGAAGACAAAGAGAGCCCAGACTAGAGGACCATTTGCCACAGCAAAACCAACAACAAAAAACTCAGGATTTTCAGGTGCCAGCCTTCACAGAATAAAACAAAACTGTTTCAGTCAAAAAAATACACAATCTTACAACCCTGTGGATATTTTAAAAAGTTTTTACCTGTAAATTATTAGCATTTTAAATTCAAACAGAGAATATTTTCCTGTTTAATGCTTTATGTTTTGATTTTTAATTTATGTCCAGACAGTAAAAATAAAAGAATCATGGGTAAAAAGGCAGCATTAATTCACTTGGCAGTATGGGAAGTAAAAACAATTCTCAGATTAGACAATAATAAATGTAAATAAAAACAACTTACCAGATGTAAAGATACCAATAGGTGTTGGCAAAATAGCAAAAATCCAGCATAAAAAACTGATACTTCATTTTCCTATAATAAAAAGAAAACACTTTCTAGATTTGACTATGATACCCTTTAATTCAGTACTCAATATTATTAATACTTAAGGTTAATTGTAAGCACCTACCAGTACATTATAAGCCTAAGAAAAATTAAGATTGGAGTTGTGATGGTGTAGTAGTATGGAAGAAGCCACTTGACTGTTAGCACAAAGTGTGATATCGCCACAATAGAGACCACAGTCAGGACATAGACCAGCTTGCTTTGAAGTCTATGGTTTCTCAGTAGCTGTCAATAAAGAGAGAATAAAATAAAAATTCAATGCTAAAGAAACAGCACTCATGTGATGAAGCTGTTTTAAGAAACTAATAACAAAACTAGAGGCGCAGCAGATTATATAATGGACCTGAATTAAAGATATTCCAATGTCATCTTTCTAGCTTCTCATAATTACTACTACCAAGTTATTTTCATGTATACAATTTCTTCTCCCACTCTTTGAATTAAGTTAAATCCTTGATTAAGCTTTAAGCTACAGTTGAAAATAATAAAACAATTGTAATTAGGATGGCACATTAATTTCAAAATAGGATGTGTAAAGCGTGCCTGTTTCAACTTTACACATCCTATTTTGAAATTAATGTGCCACTAACCTTGAAAAAGGCCTTGACATCAGGCTCATCTTTACTACATGGTTCCACAGTTATTTCAGCCACTGTTTCATACAGGTCATGCATGTGTTTTAATGAAGACCTCTGCCAAGGTGTAGATTTTGTACTTTCTGGCCTGTATCAGAACAATTTTAAATATTATTGATCGTGACTGTATGATAAAGTGGATAATGCATTAAATAATTTAGTAAGACTATTATTTATATCTTATAAGACAGGTATTTATTCAAATATTACCTTAAAGAATTGAAAACACAAACTAGGCACTTATTTCATTAAGTTGGAGGAAATAAAAAAAGTAAAATATTTTTAACCTCTCATCTAAGACAGATTGTTTTTCTTCAGGACGCGCATCAACATCACTTAAATAACTTTTTGGATCCTGTCTTATCAAATTCATTTGAAGCTCCATTAAATCGTCTCTTTGACCTGTAAAGTCTAATAACAAACAGATAATTCATTAGGCACTACTTATTATATTAATAACAAAATTATTTTAAACATGTAACAACAAAAAATACTATTTTTTAAATGTTAGATTTGTAAGAGAAACTTACTGTTACTAGTCAAGTTTATTGGCAGATTTGAATCTTGATCACTCTGAATTTCCAAAAATCCTGAAGCCTAAGTTTAATTTATAAAAAAAAAAAAGGTTTGTTCATGAAACAAAGCAATCCTAAATAAAATATGAGCATAAGATGTACACCTCTTTAATCAACTTTTCATATTAATCAGTCCAGTATTTTTAAGTTGTAGGTGATATAAAGTAAAAGTATATTACAAAGTAAGATTCATACCATAATAGCTAAATATTCACATGTGATAACTAATAGTTCATAATTCCCTGATGGGTTACAAGGATCTTGATCAATTGCTAGCCTTGTTTACTAAAATTTTTCATAGCTTCCATTTTCAGATGTAGTTTAATCCATGTTGATAAATAAATATCTATTTGATGATACAGCCTTTGACAAGGTTAATTCCATTATGATCATTACAGCATATCAACCATCATCGTCATACCTATAATTAATTTAAAAATCTATAAATATGAACATTGATTTGAATTGAACAAAACCGTTCTAAAATTAGTGATTTGAGATTTCAACAAAGACAATAAAATTAGTGAGTGTTTGTTTTACAAAGTTAGACCACAAATATTTGTAACTTTAATAGGTTTCATATTGCATAAATGGTAAGAAATCAAAATGACATCTTAATACTCTTTACATGCTTACAGTAAAACATTTTATGATACTGAAGCATTTTTATTTTACTCTAATGATTGTTTTGTCAAGTAGGACTAATGAATGAATGAAATTTTAATATACATAGGCTTATATATAGCCTTATTTCAGCAAATTGGGATTTGTGACAGATGCTAGCCAATCTAAATCAAGCGCATGTATTCTCAGTGTTTTGTTTGACGCCACAATGATGTATGCAAAGCTACTCAGAAATACTGCAGTTGTGAAGACAAAGTGGGATGAAATAGCCTATTTTATGTAAATAAGATTGTTAAAATATTATTGTCATGAGTTTATTTTCAACTCAATGCAATAAGCCCATCATTTGGCTGAGTTCCTGTGCTAGATTCCGTAGTCTTAGAAGTTAGGTGATACTTGATTAAAAAAAATATCCCATGCCTGCAATCTCCAGGTTAACTGCAATCTGGCTCCCATGGTCTAAACATCAGAATCCCCAGCTTGTCTAATTTTAATTTTCTATATTAATTGCAACAGTAAATATAAATAGTTACTAAATAATAGGCCTATCTTTCACTATCAGTTCTATAGTGATTCTAGACGTCTAGATATCAAACTAACCTAAACTAATTCTAAATAAATTCTTATTTTTTTAGACTTCATACTATTTAACACACTGGTCACTGAATGAGTTATGAGTTACGGACGGTCTAGGGCCTCTATCTAGACTCTAGGTCCTAGAGTAGTAGTATGACGAAGTTGATTCTTTTTTTTTCTTAGACCAGTCAAGACATAAGAGCAAGACAGTCCAGAAGTCAGGGGAAGTGTTTAAAGAAAATGTAGGCGATATAATATTTCATATCTTTCTAATAATTTATTACCACAAAAGCTTATCTAATCAACGGCCCAAGTTAAATTTGTCTACCCTCAGACGAACTAGATCAGATCCAGATTCTAGATCTAGAGTCTAGATCCAGTCTAGAACCCGGAGAACAGAAGTTGAGAGACAACGCAGTAGAGAAGGTAAATTAAATGCTCGTGACTTAAATACACTTAATGTTAGAAGATTCTTCCGCATCCAGAAATAAACATTGATATATAAACTTACACTGCACACGCAGGCACGTAGACGAGGTGGCCGAGTGGTTAAGGCGATGGACTGCTAATCCATTGGGGTCTCCCCGCGTGGGTTCGAATCCCATCCTCGTCGAAAATTTTTTATGCTATTTTTACTTTCTCGTTTATACAAAGTATAGAAAGAGTCTTGTAAACGTGCAAAAAAAAAAAAAAAAAAAAAAAAAAATTAAAATTTACTGCTGTTGCCTTTCGCTTTTCACACACCAATTAAATAGAGTGCGGCTTGAATTCAGTGAGCATTGTTCTTGTATCTCCATGCAGCTTAAGGAAATGTTCTCTTACTTTTGCTGGACTAGAATTGATCAATTTGGCATTGCAAATCATGCAGATAAGACGCTGATAATCATCAATTTGTTTCTAGTTCTTTTCTGTTTTCTAATGAATAGCCTAAATTAAGAACTAAATGAAAAATCTTTGAGTGCAAATTTCTAACAATGAATATTTTTGTTTACGTATGGGTGAATTTTAATACTAATGAATTTGTTATCTCTTTACTATTTTTCACTAAGCATTATAGCCCTACTTAGAATTAAGGGTATATTGTTAAGTAAAAAAAAAAAAGTAAAAAATCCATTATGAGCACTTGTTTTATTTTACTGCTTTTATTTTTAAATCAAACCAATTTAAAGTATTAAAATTAAGACAGGTTAATTTACAACATTTTTTTTTTACAATTCTATGCTGCTTTGACTAATTAAGGTTGTCTTTTTCTTTAATGTCAAAATAATTACTGTGTTTTAATTAGAGGTTGTGCTTTTTTTATCAATAATTATTTATGCAGTGTAAAATCAGTTTCTAATGGACTAACTCAAACTATTTTGAGAGAATCATTGAAATAAAGGTGCAACGACTATCGAAGATTATTTATCTGATGATATATAATTTTATTACAGATAAAATACATAAAAATGTGTGAATAATCCATTAAAAAATTAAAAAGTAAAATTTAACATTTTATTAACCCTCCTACCAAAAAGAATGTAAAATGTACAACTACAAATACTTATTATTTATAATCTTTATTGAGAGTGAAAGTATTTCATAACTCTCTTTTAATGAACCCACAAATAATTTCATGAATTTCACTATTTTAAAAATTCAACACTTATAGTAGATAAAACAGTTAACTTATAGCATCTTTTAATAGGTCAACTACAGCTGATCTCATCAGGATTTTACGTCAGGAGCAGGTAATCAGTAAAATACGGTTTCAAAGTGAATTTTTGCTCACAGCAGTTATCACATAACCAGAACTCCTTGAAAACTTTTTTAATCCAAGTCAAACTTCAGTTTATCTGGGCAATGACATGACTGACTTCGATCATTTGACATTTAGTTATGAAAGTAGAATCTACCATAGTTTATTGTTTCATTTATTTTTAGTCAAAGTCCTTTGTTTTTCAGCAAACTCAACAAGTTTTTCATTTGTAGGAAGCCCCTTTCGTTTGCGGACTTTGTTCATGTAAACTCTAGCCCTGTTCTCTGCATCTGCCTTTTCTCCAAAATGCAAGTATTCTTCTTCTGTGGTAGGTACCCAGAAAGGATCTACAGGTATTACCTTTAATACAAAATATGAAGGTTGTTTTAAAAAAAAAATCTATAACAAAAACTGATATAAAAATAAGAGACTTATCAGCTACACAATTGTAACTTTACGAAATATATATATATTTTTGTTAATACCCCTACTTTGGCCATTGAGTTCGTTACTTCGATCTGGGATCTAACTCTGAGACTTTTGGGATAGCACTATTAAACGAGATAAAACTGTTTACCTCCCAGTGTGAGAATTTCATCTGAGGGCTTGCAAGACCACTTGTTTTTTTGCGCATATCTTCAGCAAAACCAAAACTTTCTATAACTGGCAGAACTGCTTTGATGTTAAACATGGCTGTGCCTTCTAGCATCTCATCAGACAGCACGTTGCCAAAGCGCTTAGATAGTACACCATGCAGCTTGCCTGAAAGACACATACATTTATGTCAAGTTGTTTCTTACTAATAACAGTAAAATGTCAAGTTTTCATCATTGAAGAATGGAATTCAACTTGATAATTTCTATCAAGTAATTAAAAATTAATTTAATAAGAGAAAGCAAGTTTCCACAACCTATGGTCCTTACCGAGAACATCCATGTTGGCCTGTACTTCACACTGGTACATTGCAGCCATCAGCCTTTGAGGCTGTGATTGGAATGCTCTTCGACAACCCTCTTTCATTGCTGAAATCAGCTGTCCTGATAGTGGTCCATAAGCGTTATTTTGCTTTGTGAAACTTTCTGTAGGAGAATCATCCCCATTCAGTGAAGATTGATTATCATTGGCAGCAGATCCTGCCTGGTTCACAGCTTTGTTATTTACTTCATTATAATAATTATTCTCTGAGGATTTGATATTCTCTTGGCTGTTTACGTTTCGTAATTTTGATTGGTCAGTTTGTTGCTGCTTGTCGCCATACCACCAGTCTTCAACAACAATGCAGACGCCGTGCATGGGTTCCTCACATAAAGGTCCTGCCATGGTGGCCACTTGGAAACCTGTCACAATGCTGTTGTCCAGGTCAGCCACTTTTCCAGTTTCTGACTGGTTACCTTCCACTGTATGCCACACAGATGGTCTTTTATAATGGCCTATGCGATTTAGTAATATATTGGGACCACAACGTCTTGGCCCAAAACTCCAAATCTGATTCTCTGCACCACACCAAAATGGTCCAGCTTTTTCAAATTCTTCTTTCAACTGTTGTTTAATGACCAAAATATTTTCCTTGGCACTATCTGTCATGTCAAAGAGAGCCTGAAATTATTTTAAAAAATATTTTCGTTATACTTATATTAAGCTACGTGTTTTACATTTGTTTACATTCGGTAAGTCCGTTTGTTAACCTATATGTACCTGTTGGTCTGAGCGATTGTTTACAGTGGCTGATGAAAGTGCCTCAAGAGCTTTTAGACTTGGCTGGTTTTGAAGTAATATATCAGCAATATTACCAGGCAATGGTACTGCTCTTAAAAGAAGATGGCACTGTCGATCTATAGTTGATACCTGTACATTTCAAAATTAAAATAATTAGGAAATATTTGTTTCAAACACAAGTTTTTTCATTGAAATAATAATGGAAATAGCCTCACATTATAGTGGTAAATATTTTACCATGCTAACTAAATGTTATATTTTATGTTATATTTTATGTAACACATTCAACTGTCAATTCTTGTTTACAACTTGTCCAACGTTTGTATGTAACTACTGAATAATATGTATCATGTCAATAACAATATGAGGAAGTCACTGTTTTACAGTTAAATAATGTTGCCTGTAGTAAAAAAGTAACTGAAACATTTCATTGGCAAAACTAACTGAAACATTTCATTGGCAAAACTAACCTGAATAATTTCATTAACTTCTTCTTTATCTCCCTGATCTTGTATGCTCTCATTTACCATATCCAGCTTTGGAGGAAGGACAATAGTTTCTCGGAAAGGAACAATGGGCTTGGAAACATTCACTTCTACCTTACCATACCTGTAATTTGACACAATTTATTCATTTTTACCATTCATATTTCATGTACAACTTATATATTTAAAAAAAAAACCCTGAAATACTGAGGTCATAATGAAAATAACTCTTAACTTATTGAAATCAATGTAAATGTATTCAGCAATTTGATCCGATGATCTATAAAGTAGTGTTGAAGAGAAATAAATGACTGACCTCTCCTTAAGATCATCAATACAACGTTGCATGTGAACCTCCCCTGCTGCTATAATGACATGCTCACCAGTTTCCTGAATTCTTACTTCAACACAAGGATCAGCTTGATTAAGGAGCTTTAAACCTACTAGCAGACGATTGATATCACCTATGAAAAATATTATTTCTATTAAATAATGACAAATAGTATTAAAATAGTTTCTTATTTTGACATTGGAATAAAATATTAACAAGTTGATATTGGAATGAAATGCGTATGCACAGATAGGAATAACTTACATGCGTTAACAGGTTCAACAGCCACACGTACAATAGGTGCTGCATCAAAAAACATATCAGTGAAAGCTGGGCATGCAACAGTTGAGGCCAGGGTTCCAGACTTCAGCACGTGAGTTTCTAGACCTCCAATGCCAAAAACATTTCCAGCTGAGACCTCATCAAGTGCCTCTAACTCTCGACCCATTAAAAGATACAGATCTTTAATTTCTACAGAAGAGATGTGTGGATACTTGGCTTGCAGGTCAGAGCGGGACATCAGATCTTCAGGTGTTAATGTGGAAAACTACAAAAAAAGGCGACAAAACATATTGGGATTAGTGTGAAATAAGCGTTTCATTTGTAGTCTATTATAATACAGTGATTCTTAACCTGGGTTCGATCGAACGTTAGGGGTTTGGTGAGTCAGTCTCAGGGGTTTGCCAGAGGTCAAGACACACCCGCCTAAATCAGATTTTTGTCAGTGCAGATGAAAGAAGGGTTTTGTGAATGCTCATTTGAAACTGGTAGGGTTGGGTATGCCCAAATAAGTTAAAAACCGGTATTCTAATAAGAATATGACAGTATATTTGTACCTATCAGTCAAGGCTTATGATGTAGCAGCTTATGTGTAAAATGTTGCTCATGTGTGACATATTTTGAGTGTAGAAGTACCTCATTGAGAGCTTCAGCAGGGTCATGTTTTGGTCCAAGAAAATACAACTTTGCTCCTTTACGAATAGTACCACTAAATATCCTGGCAAAGGCTATAAAAATATGATCACTCTCAAATTCTTTGCTGTCATCTAGGAAAGAAATGTTTTAATTTTAAAATGCATTTTTTAAAAGTACATTTATAAAACAAAGTTTTAAAACAATCAATGTTGGTTCTGTTCTACAAAATGTGCTAACCTAGTGGATTGCTATTGTCTTCAATTATTTTAACATTATCATTCGGTGCACTAGATGTAGCCTTCTCAGCCAGCTCTCTTTTGACAACCATTTCAGCATGTCGCCTCCGAGCTTCATCCCTACGAAGTTGAAGTTCTTCATCTGTTAACAGTCTGAAAAACATATTAACATCATTAACTTTAAGATACAAAGTTAACATTTTTTTTACTTACATTGATTTTAAGTATTTGATACTATTTCATCAAATTTTAAGAAGATAATGTAAGTTTTAAAAGTGTTAAACATTTTACAAACTTCCAACTAATATTTCATAGGTGAAATTTGAGAAAACATTACTAAATTGTCAGAAATGGTAGTAATTTGAAACATCAATTATATAAATGTTTAAGACCTTGCTTTTTGTTGAGGTAGACATTTCTTTTCAAAAGGTAACATTTTTGAAATATAAATAATGACTGGAGCATTTGAACTTGAATCACATGCTTGAAAATCTAAATAGTAAGCACATAAAAAAGCACAAGTTAAAACAATAACAAAAACACAAAAATATTTGAATAAAGTCATATTAAATTATAGGAACTAGATAGATTCTATATGTTTATTATTTGTCTCAGTCCCTTACTTTCTTTCAAATCCTGAGTACATTTTGGTAAAGAAGAAAACTGGCGACTTTTATTGCACATAAGGGCTTGAATTCTTTCATCAGTCATCTTCATGGGGGATGGAATGCATAGTGTCACAGTTTCTGTTTAAAGAAAAAACAGTGACTGTTCACTTAGTTATTTGTTGAAAAATATATAATGTGCAGTATTTATTAAATTAAAGATATTAATAAGGATTAACTGAATTTATTTTTAATCAAACTAAAATCATTAATACTTATACTTTTGTTAAAATTATACAAATCTTAAAATATTCTAACATTTTTCAGAGAACAACCCCCATTACCTCCTGGAATTTCAGGGTGCAGAACCATGGGTGTAAAGAAAGAGGTAAAATCACATCATATTGTAAACTAAATATCAAAAGTGACAATTAAATCTAACCTTGCAGCACAAAACTTACCTAAAATTGCATCAGCTAAAGGCAACCATTGCCCCATGATTGCCTGAAGTAACACGCGGGGATCTTTGTGACGTTTGTCTCTGTCTGTCAATGTCAGATCTTGGGACTTGATTATTTTTTCTATCATTACAGTATCTCTGGAGATTTAAGTATTTTTATAACTTTAAAAAAATGTACCCATGACATTAAGGACATTTATATACAAAAAGGTTGCTAGTAGAATTCCTAAAACATAATTAAAGTAAGTGACATGCCAGTATTTTACCTTTGTTCCAAGACAGCATCATATGCTGCCCATATACTTTCTAAGGCCAGTTGTACAAATAAAGGCTTTTTACCTTTAGACTAAAAAATGGAAATAACATTTTCATTAGTACAAAAATAAATATATTCATCATTTTGTTTTGAGTACATCTTCTACAATAACAGATATCTAACTATCATAAAATATTTTCAACTACATATTTGTTAATTAATTTTCCAGATATCCTCACTATTTACATACAACTAAATAAACATGAAATGTAAATAAACTTTCGTAAGGAATGAAAACTACTGTGCACACCTGAGCTCCTTTTGAAATTCTTTTGGCCTTCATGTTGATGAAATAATCTCCCCATAATGTTTTCTGAAGGATGTTTTCTTTAACTCCAAGTTTTTTAGCGTACATGTATGCAAAGTCAGCAATTCTGATTTGTTCAGTAAAAACAGAGTAAAAGTTTTTAAAATAACCATACCAAAAATATCATAAGTTCCCTGTATCGTACTCAAACAGGTTATTTCAGAACAATATCAGTGCTGGGTCAATAAAAAAAGCGATTGGAAAGAAAAATTGGAATAGAAGTAAAATCAAAACAAATAGAATTATAATTGAAATAACTTATTTTACTTACGAAAAACCCCAGCCGTCAATTGCACTTGCGAAAACAACATTCCCCAACTCAGGTGAGAAATAAATATTTTTGTGTTCCTCTTCATCCTCAATGACAGTCCAGTCATATGACTACAAAAACATTGGGGAAAATAAAGACCAATAGTTCAGTCAAAAGACTACAAAAACAATGGGGAAAATAAAGACCAATAGTTCAGTCAAAAGACTACAAAAACAATGCAGAAAATAAAGACCAATAGTCCAGTCACAAGACTACAAAAACAATGGGGAAAATAAAGACCAATAGTCCAATCACAAGACTACAAAAACATTGGGGAAAATAAAGACCAATAGTCCAGTCACATCACTACAAAAACATTGGGGGAAATTAAGAAGGACAGTCAAGTCATTCGACTACAAAAATGAAGAGGAAAAGAAATACCATGAAGTGAAGATTTTAAAAAATGGCGATTGAGTTTACTTTATAAATTTATTTTTCCTTAAATTAAAAGAATGCAACATTAAATCAAAATTTAGACTTACATTTGTTTCAACACCATCAACCTTTGTTTCTCCATCAGTGTTGGTGTTCTTAAAAGTAGAAAATTACAGTACTTAAAATCCTGCCAATGTCAACTTAAAACTAAATATTAACTAAAATATTTGTTGAAATACAAATGAAATAATAAAAACTACAAATGTGAAACTTACCAGGGATAGTTTCTCCATAGCATCTGATGTAAACAACTGATTTGTTATCAAGTTGACCTAAATAAATACGATTTAATCCAGTTATATTTATATATTTATCCAGTTATTTTTAAGCAAGTTAAATTGGTGTTTTAATATATTGTAAAAAAAGAAATAAGGAAAAAGATTTATAAAGCTAGTGTTTTTAGAAACTCTACCTGTTCTAAAATTTGAATAAGGCGGTAATAAGCTTCCAGTGGCACCATCTTCAACTGGGTAATAAGGCGGTCAATTTTATTCAGGACCAGTATAGGACGTATATTTTCAAGCCAAGCCTGCCTCATCACTGCATGAGTCTGTTGAAAAACAAAAAATCAAGGCTTAACAGAAAAGAAAAAAAATAATCTAATTTGATTAATTTTAATTGAAGAGGAGGATGATTGTTTTTAGATCTAGTTATTACTACACAGAAAATGGGATAGAAGTTATTTTTATATAAATAACAGAACGAAGTTATGGTCAAACTGTTTGTTGAGATTATCTTTTATTTATATTATAATTACCATTGTCTATTGCTCCACTGATGATTTAAGCAAAAATAAATATTAAGTGTGAGTAGTGTTGTTAACTTACTTGAGGACAGACTCCCTCAACAACATCTACAACAACTATGGCTCCATCACACAACCTAACAGCGGTTGATACCTCAGAAGAAAAGTCAACATGTCCAGGTGAGTCTATTAAGTTAATGAGAAAATGTGCAGGTGCTGTTGTGTGATTACCTGTGAAAAGATAAGTTTAAAAAATTATATACACAAAAACTCTTATTATTCATTTACTTGTATTACATTTTTCTAAAATTATACATCTAGTATTATCTGGCTGTAATTTGTAAATTTACTAAAGTGCCTCACTTATTTAAATATAAAACTTTATTTGAGAGGTTTTTTTAATATTTCTGGATGTGTGTACATTTTTTACTGTCAATAACATAATCATTATAAGAGAATGGTTTAAAAAGGTATTATTTAATGTAGATTTAAAAAAAAAATGATTCAAGTAATTATTGTCAAAAATGATTTTTAATAATCAGTATAAAATATGTTGCAGAAAAAAAGAATAACTGAAACACATTATTATTTAAATACTTACCTTTTTTAGATTCCTCATATACTAGAGTGATTGCACTTGATTTCATGGTGATACCTCTTTCTTGTTCATCCATTCGGCTATCCATGTAACGAATCTGTTTATAAATACATTTTAATAGTCAATCCAATCTTTACAGATTTTAAAATAAAGTTGATATTTATAGTTTTATTGAAACCAGTGTTCTTTATTTAAAAAAAAAAGTAGCTTAGTAATACATGAATGTTCGAACATGAACTGATGTTGACCATGCTATAGAAACTGTGAAAAATACTTAGGCTGAATTGAAGTTTATTTTTATTTCTACTTCTTTTTTCTTAATTGTAATGATGAAAGGGATTCACTCCTAGGCAATTAGTTTTAAGTATTACATGTCAACTCGTTATGCGCCATGTAGGCCATAGACCCTTATTTTAGCCTGCTTTTCTTTCTGGATTTGCTTCCATAGCCTGTGTCCAACCAAGAACAAACTACAAGGCAGCAGATGTTGGATTTGGAGTTTTCTCTCCTAGATAAAGTTATGATTTAAGTTTAGGATGGGGTCAACACTTGAAAGATAATGTAAAACCAGTGACAACAACGATTCAGGACAGGACGCCATTGGTTCATTTAATCGTCTATTGCACTGTCAAACAAAACGACTATATCCACGATGACAAACAAATACATCTACACATTTATTAATATAAATAATTCCACAACACACTCTCACACCCTTACGATACCCAAGATAACATTCATAAGAGATAGGTTGTTCTACCCAGCTATCGAGCCTCATCTGTCCAAAGGTTTGAACTTGGGACTTTCAGTTCAGCAACCAATAGCTATAGAGACCTGAACACACTGACACCAAAAGTATTTATGTTAAAATACATAATTTATTTAGAATAAGAGTTACCTTCCCAGCATTTCTTTTTGAGATGATTCCATTACTGGCAACTAAAGCATCAGCAATTGTGGTTTTACCTATTGTAACAGATAAGAAATTAAAAAAAAATATGGATATGTTATGTATATAAGTATATATATATGTATGTATATATATATATATGTATGTATATATATATATATATGTATGTATATATACACACACATTCTATATATTGTTATTTTATTAACAAAATAAGAGAAAAAAGGTCATTTAAAATCTACCAAAAGAGAATATGTTAGTCTAAAGCAAAAAGTTTAGGTATTAGAAATAATTTATTTACCATGATCCACATGAGCAAGAATACAAATGTTGCGGATTTGTGAAGGCTTTTGTTGAATCTCTTTGAGCTGTTCCAGTGTCTTAACTTTCATTTTTACTAGTAATATAAACTGCTTTTAAATAAAAAGTAAAAACCATGAATTAAAACTGAAACTACAAAGGCTAGGTAGCCTTACAATTGTTTTCATTAATTTTTTAAATACTTTGCCTTGTCATTATGACTTTACCTACATGAAAAGTTTGAAACAAGACGGTCCGGTAGAAGTGATATTTTTTGAAAGCACTCAAAATTTTACGGATGAGAAAAGGATCTTATACCTGTGTATAAAATTTTGTTAACTTAACTGAAATGGTAATTATGTTAATATTATAATTATAATTAGGCTATGTAAATTTTTAAATATCTATGAGTATGTTTTCAAAGTTACAAAAATGTTTTATGTGCAATATGTGCCGTACCTGTGTTAAGGCCTACCCTAAATAATTTCATTTAAATCTTACAATATAGTGCCGGTTATTATTCAGGAATGGTACAGCAGTAAAAAACAGTAAAACCATGGCATAATATCTCACACTGTTCTGGAAACCAACAAAAGTACTGTAAACCATATTTTATTTGGCGGCATTTATTTTTATTACATTTTTTTTTTTTAATAGATTGATTTTAGTTGCATTTTAAATACTGTTTTGCTAATAATTTAGCATTTCTAATAATTTAAGTGTATGTGCTAATTATTGCTGCTTCTAAACATTAATCTAGTCCTTCTAACTACTTTAGACTTTAATAAATCTAATCGTCTTATTTTACTACATTTAGAATCTAGTTGTTGCAAATCTTCTGCAAGTTTTTTTCTTTCTTAAAAAACGTTAATTACTACACATGACCTTATTATTACTATTTAGATCTACTGATGGTTGCTAATTTTCTGTCAATTAAACTGAAAATTAAGTCAAAACATAAATTTAATGCACTTGAATTTATTTATATTTCAACGGTCAAATCAACCCTAGAATAGTAACTATGGTGTTTGCAGTAGCGAATGTTTAAGAAACTCAACCCTATAATTTCCAACGCTATGTCGTGAGATTACCCAGAAAGCTACCACTATGACTTGATCTTGATTCTAGATCTAAATCTGGACTCTTGATCAACCGCTGATTTACTATACCGTAGACATTAAGATACTTTACACGGTAATCTATCGTTATAGGTGCGTAAAATCAGCCAAAGCTAGTAATGTGAAAAAACAATGTCTCATTGTTAAGGCTGTAATACAGTAATAGTAATACTAATAGTATGTACTAGTTGTAGACCTACTTTAAAAAATCGACAGAGACTGGTAATGTGAAAAGTGGGTGACTCATTAATAATGCCATTAAATTTTAGCAATTAGATCTAGATCTAGATACTAGATCTAGATAGTCTAGATCTAGATCTATTTCACATTTTTAGGAGGATTTAATTTTAATTTTATGTTTTGAAAGTTCCAAAAATGGGTAATCTATCGTTTTGGGTACGTAAAATCGCCCGCGGCTATTTATGTACGAAAACGTTACCTCATTGTCAAGGTTTTAATAGAAGTATGTTGTCATACTTGTGTGTCAAATATTATAGATAAATGAATAATAAACCTAAATCAATGGCTAAATATATCGATACAGGCCAGAAATTAACTTTAAACAGCAGTGTCTGAGAGCAAGATTTGCTATATAAACAGCAGCCATTTGTAAAATAGAGTGGCTTCCCCCTGAATCTGGCGCTAAAAGCTTATAAAAATAAAACTTAAACAAGATGGCTGCTATAGTAAATGAGCATGGTTGCATCTGTTGGAAACATCGCTAGTCTTCATTTATTACGGAAAAGTTTTAATTCAATTGTTTAAAAACAGGTACATAAATGAATCAAGGAAACATTTTTGAATTTTTTAAAACATAAATCTTCCTCAAAATGTGAAATAATTATTAAAATTTAAGGAGTCACCTGTTTTTCACATTACAAATCGCGGGCGATTTTACGTACCCAAAACGATAGATTACCCAAAAATGTTTCAAAGTTTCATCTATGTAGAATGATCTACCTGTTTTTAAACAATTAACAATTGTATTAAAACTTTTCAGTAGGTTTAAGTTTAATAAATAATAAAGAGTGATGTTCTCATCAGATGCAACCAAACTCATTGACATTTAGTTAGTAGGCTTAGGCCTACTTGACTTAGTATTTTTAGTATTTTTTCTATTTCACTAGATTCTCTATTTACTCTATTTAGTATTTATTTAGTATTATTAGTAACTAGATCTAGATGATCTACCTAACAATTTAATAAACTTCTAAACAGTTCTGCTGACTATTTATTTACACTTGATGACTTAATAATAATTAGACTTAAGTTACGCACTGGTGGTGTAAGACTAGAAGATTCTGCCTGGTGTTGTTACTAACATGTGTTTTTGTTGTTTTTGCAAACAAAAATATTATTGGAGTAGTTTCCCCTTTTCCTATTTATGTGCTTCCGATAGACAGATAACTCTTCTCTAAATCTAGATTATAAACTATTTTCTTATTTTTGTGTATTGTAGGCCTAGATCTAGAAATCTAGTCTAAAATCTAGATCTAGATCTATCTAGAGCTCGATTTAGATCTAAACCACATTTAACTTGTTACATTCATAATGGTGGACAAAAGTTCTTCACAGATTGGTAGGTTTGTTTTCGTTTCATTCGACATTTATTTAAAAATAAAATTCGGACTTAGTAGGCCTATAGTAAATAGTTTAGATCTAATTCTAATAATAATATAGTCTAGATCTAGTTACTAATACTAATAGTTACTAATAAAAAGTAATAACTAATACTAATACTACTAATTCGCCCTAATGCCCTGAGTCTACACTAGTCTGACTAGTCTACAGTCTATAGAATATAGATTAATATAGGGCCTAATAATATATAGTATATAGGCCTAATTATAATTAGTAATTAATACTAATAGTTAATACTTAGGCCTAATAGTATTACTATAGAATAATAGATACTAGATGTGTAGATAGTAGATAGTAGATAGTTAGTAGATAGGGTCATACTCATAGGCCTATTAAATTTTAGGAGGATATTTCAAGTCAAAATTTGTAATAGGGCCTACTTAACTTTACATAAGAATTAAACTGTTAACTTCTTATTATATTTAGCGTACTCTTTAATACTTTATATTTTATATTATACAATGTCTATAGATAATGGGTTAGAAGAAAGACGCCACAGGAGAGATTTAAAAATGTATTATGGTTTAGAAAATGGAGAAGCAGAAAATGGTATTCAGCAAGAAAATTATTATCTTCCCCAAACAACTGATCCCTGCAATATTGATGGTGCTAATTTCCAACCTCAAAATTATCTCTCTAAACTAATTCAGGTAAGAGTAAAAGACAATATCTTTTCTGTTGTGTTACTGCTACTGACTCAAATTACATCATTATTTCTATACTTAATTATTACAGTTTGAAATATTGAAACAAAATCTCCCCCCCCCCCCCCCTTTATGCATTACTCAACAACTTTTTATGATTTTATGACTAGGAGAGGTCTCTGACAGAACTAATGGATGAAGAACAGAAAATGGTACGGGATATACGTGGATTGGACAGTGATATGCAGACACTAGTATATGAAAACTACAATAAATTTATCAGTGCAACAGATACAATTAGAAAGGTACCTTTCTTAATATATTAAATGAATTATATATATTTCTATATATAAATTATGCAGAATCACATTTAAATACAAATTTTACATTGCAGATGAAAAATGACTTTCGCAAAATGGAAGATGAAATGGATCATCTAGCCAGTAACATGTCAGCAATCACAGAGTTTTCTGCCAACATCAGCAGCACTCTACAAGACAGACGTCAGCAAATAACAAAACTGGCTGGTGTTCACTCCTTATTGAAAAAGCTTCAGTTTCTTTTTGAACTTCCTGCTCGTTTGAATAAATGTATCGAAATGGAGGCTTATGTGCAAGCTGTAAGGTAGGATATGATCTGGTAGTTTTGTTTCCTCTAAATTCAAGATGATAGATAAATAAATATTTAAAAGTGAATTTGAATGTCAAATAGTTTGAATTGTGTCTGCGTAGCACTCTCAGTATGAGTAATGTAAATTTAATTTTTTAATTTTTTTAAAAAGATATTATACCAAAGCACAAAGAGTTCTTCATCAGTACGAACACATGCCAAGTTTCCAAGGAATTAATACTGATTGTGGTGCAATAATTAAAAAACTCAGAGGCAAGCTCAGGGAGAAATTCAGGCAAAAAGAGGTTTGGATTAAATTATTTCTGATTTAAAATTTACTTTTGTTTCAAAATTTATAATTTGTTTCCTACCTTGGTTATAGTCACCCATCCAGATACAAAGTAGTTTGTTTTAAAAAGCCATGTTTTGAAGAACGTCGTAAATTTCAAGTCCACAGCTAAGCAGCTGACAGAATGTGTTGATTTGTTGCTACAACTTGGTGAACCAGCTGAATCTCTGTGTGATGAGTTTTTATCTCAGTGAGTTTTTTTCTACATCTTTATCTCAGTTAGTTGTTGTACATCTTTATCTCAGTGAGTTTTTGTACATCTTTATCTCAGTGAGTTTTTGTACATCTTTATCTCAGTTAGTTGTTGTACATCTTTATCTCAGTGAGTTTTTGTACATCTTTATCTCAGTGAGTTTTTGTACATCTTTATCTCAGTGAGTTTTTGTACATCTTTATCTCAGTGAGTTTTTGTACATCTTTTTCTCAGTGAGTTTTTGTACATCTTTATCTCAGTGAGTTTTTGTACATCTTTTTCTCTGAGAATTTTGTACATCTTTATCTCAGTGAGTTTTTGTACATCTTTATCTCAGTGAGTTTTTGTACATCTTTATCTCAGTGAGTTTTTGTACGTCTGTAATGGGGCTGTACTGCTCTCTTTAATGTTTGCTTTATTTTATTCATTCCTTTATTATAATATAATTTATAAATTTATAATTTGTAAAATTTAAATTGTCACTATTTTAAAATATATATTTACATTCCTTTTCCAGTGCTAAACATAAGCTGGATGAAGATTTGCAAGAACTGGATAAACAGATAAAGCTGTATTCAGGGGAACTCAATCCAGCATCTGACCAACATCCAGCACAGGCATATCTAAGTGCTGGAATGGTAAGTTCCTTTTTTTATTTAAATTAAACAGTGATTACAACTTTCTGACATTTTAGTTACTAATTAACATGTTGCTTGTAAGACAACTAAGGACAGTATTACAGATGCTCTTTATTGCTGATGTCTTTGTTATTTTTGTGTAACACTATCTATTGAATCAATAAGTATTGATAACCCTTTTAATTAATTAGTTGAATGTATTGATGTGAATTGTAAAATTGCTTGTTTTTTTTTAGGATGTTTTAGAGTTTGTTGACTCTGGTTGTAACGGATTTTTGAGTAATATTTGTCTGGTTATAGCATCCTACAATGATATGTTCTTGAACAGACCTCAAACTGAGTATGTCTTACTTTCTAATCAAGAGGGTGTTTTAAAACATTTCAAAAATGAAACAAAACTTAAAACTTAAGCTTTATTTAGTTTCATAGATATTTTTAACTCTCTTCAAGATTGAGTTTAGTTTTGCCGTTTAAGAATTTTCTGTGTTATACAGCAATTCTAAGAATAATATATTTAAAAAATGTTTTTCATGCCTAGTAATTACAGTAATACTAATGCCATGAGCTTTTATAATTTTTTTTTAATATTTCAAGTGCCAAAGTGTTAGTTAACATTTTGACAATTTTGTTCTATTTCAGTGAATCATTGGACACAATAGCTTTAAGAAAATTAGTACTGTTTGTTAACGAATTGATGGAGCAGTATTTTAGCTTTGTTCGCCAAAGAGTCCAACTAGAGGTATTTTATATAAGAACTGCAGGGTACTTAAATGATAATTTAAAGTCTATTTTGTGTGTAATTAATGCTGCGTAACATAATTTAGGAAGTATTTTTTATGTTAATTCTTAATCTCCTTTTTAGAAAGAGACTGGAGATAATACGATACTAGTTCGAGCACTGGATCGTTTTCACAGAAGATTGCAGGCCATGAACAAGCTACTTCCTGACACAGATTTTTCCAGGTATTTTGATTGATAAACATGCCTGAGGCTGTTTTTTTTTTACACATTTCTATATTTCACAAGTTCTCTTTAATTTTTTGTAAAGTATGAATTTATAATAATTTGACCTGACAATAAAATCCAATATTTGTAGAGCTGGTACAGAGATTGTATCAAAGGGAGCAAGGGACAGAGTAGCACATTACTTGCAGTCTTTAAAACAACATTTTGCTGGTTGGTACTCTTTTGTCTTGGTGATTTAAATATCTTCCAGTTTCTTTGCTGTGTTACTGAGCCTTTTATTTCATATGTGATAATTTATTTATTTGAATAAAACAAAATATAAAATTAATTTATGGTATAACTATATTGTACCAGTTAAGTGAAATCTAAAACAAAACAAGTTGGATCATGATGCAGTTTGAATATGTTGAAACAGTCTTTTGTAGGTAAATTAAGTTTCTCAGTGTTTTTTAAATGTGTTTCAGATTGTCTGACTGATATACGACAAAACTTGGCAGCTCCAAGACTTGTTGGTAAACAAGACAATAGTGCTCGATTAGCAGAGTTGCTAGGCAACATGCAAAGCTCTGTTGTGGAGCAGATCAAATCAGTGCTCGGAAATTTACAGGTTATAAGATTTATTTTTATAACCTTTATCATATAGAATTTATAATTGACCCTCACAATGTTTGTATGCTTATGCGCTTGTGTTTCTTATTAAGTTATATTTTTATACTATTTTAAGCACAGTTAAATATTATAGTTTAAATTGCAGGTTCAGATCGATTACAATAATTATTTATGTCTTCCAGGCTTTCATAGCATCAGACATCACATTTGCAATGAAACCCTACTTTAGAGGACCTTTCTGTAGTCAGGATGTTAGAGAAGGTCTGGTGGTGGCTTTTGTTAAACATGTGTGCACTGTTTGCAATGTAAGTTGTATTTTTTAAACATGTGTGCACTGTTTGTAATGTAAGTATTTTTTGTTAAACATGTATGCACTGTTTGTAATGTAAGTTGTATTTGTTAAACAATTTTTTTGCTGATATTTAGATGTAGAAATTATTGTTAAAGCAACAGGAAGTAAACCTTGCTGATTTAGCTTCTGTAATGTGTCCAGGACTTTTGTGAAGCACCTGGAGACAAGACGATGAGTCCACCAGCTCTTCTCATGATTTTATCACGATTTTGTATTGATTTGGAAAACGCAACAATATCTTATCTGGCAAGTATAAACCTATTACAATAATTTCTACTCATGCACAACTTTTTAAATCTACCACACATAACATTTTTATGTAAAGAACACTGTGTAATTTTACAATTTTTTACTGTCCATAAATATTTGGACTTGATACAATGCTTTTTTCATTGGTCTTTAATATGTTCAGTGTTTTGATAATAGCTTTCCCTAGCTGAAGAGCAGTTTATGGTGGAGGATAAAACTTGTATCACAGCAACCACGGAACTATTTGCAATGGCAAAAGACACAGGGCAGCGGCTACTCAATCATTATGTCAGAGTACAGGGCCTTACTATATCACAGGTTTGTTGTTATATCTTATCTTATAAGCAACATGGCCTTACTATATCTAAGGTTTGTTATATTTTATGGTATAAGCAACATGGCCATACTATATCTAAGGCTTGTTGTTATAGGCTTGTTGTTATATTAAATCTTATAAACTACATGGCCTTACTATATCTAAAATTTGTTGTAATTTATCTTATAAGCAATATGGCCATACCATATTTAAGGTTTGTTTTTATATATTATCTAATAAATATAAGCACCATCATCTTTATAAAAATTAATTCAACCACCATTCTTGCTTTATACTTCAATATCTATCAATATGACCTGATATTTAAGTGTACATAATTTAGATCTTTGACTTATATTCCCTTTTTTATTTTACCAAATATGATATCATTAACTGTTAAAAATTATGTTCTCTATTGTTAAGATGTTACGTAAAAGTGTTGAAACCAGAGACTGGCTTAACACCATAGAACCACGGAATGTTCGAGCCGTGATGAAACGTGTAGTGGAAGATATTACTGCCATTGACATGCAGGTATTTCAGTTGTTGATAAACTTGTGATAGAGATAAAAAAAATCAAACAATTGTTGCATAAGGCATGATGAGTTCTGCTAATCAACACTATAGGTTGGACAGCTGTATGAAGAAGGTGTAAGGAAAGAGCGTAGTAGTGACTCCAGTAGGAGAACCCATGCCCTAAGTGCAACTCAGCAAAATAGAAGACCTCAGTGGAACTATGCTCCAAGGTAATAATGAATTTCAGTACATTTACATAGCCATATTTTTGCATAATATCTGCTAGAGTAAAAAGCTTGAAACCTACATACTGGATCAGTTATTAGGTGTCATGTAGAATTGTTTTAGGAACCAAAACGTAGCAAGATGTTTAAATTATTTAATGCATTTTTAAAAATTTATTCCAGTGTTGATAATAGTCTAATGAGCAACATCCAGAAACTTTTCTCTGAGAAAATTGAAATTTTTAGCGCAGTGGAGTTTTCAAAAGTCTCAGTCCTTACCGGCATTGTTAAAATTAGTCTTAAGGTGAGTGTTAATATTTGTATATCAACTCACACACTGTTAAAAGGTTTGTCTCAATGACTAAGGAAAACATTTGATTTGCTTGCACCCTCACATTCTAAGTTTGCCTAAACATGAAATCAAATTTTTTTATTCTCAAAATTTTTTGTCACAAACATTTATTGTAATGTGTGGGTTATTTCTGTGGCTACAGACATTCATAGAAGGTGTTGTTTTGATGATATGTACAATTTCTTTGTCCATAGACATTCCTAGAGTGTGTACGGTTAAGGACATTTGGAAAATATGGACTGCAACAAATCCAGGTTGATACTCATTATTTGCAGCTGTATCTGTGGAGATTTGTTTCTGATGAAAAGTAAGTCCTTGTTTTCATGATACCAAACTATTCAAAGTTGATAGAAAATATGGTATTTGTTTTAGAGCATACATTTCTGAGAAAATTAAGCAATACAATTAGATCTTTAAATTTAATAAAATATAAAATAGTTAAATCATAAACCTTTGTGTGTTTTACGTTAATTGTCAGATAAGTATCCTTTCAAATCTGATGATTTAGATAGTCCTGTAAAATTAGTGTTGTTCTTCCTTTCATCCAGGCCAAAAATATTAATGTCTATGTATGTTCCCAGTGATATAAAAGTGAGAGAAAATTAATCATGTCATCTAGATTTCAGCATCTCAGATTAAAAGATTTTTTTGATCTGCAGTTTGGTGCAAGTTTTATTGGATGAAATTGTGTGTAGTGCTGTGCATAGATGTGTTGAGCCTGTCATGATGGAACCTAGTGTAAGTTACTATGAGACTTCCAGCTTAAACACTTCTAAAGTATCCCCTTCCGACACTGCCCCATGATTTTTGTCCCAAAAATTATCCCATGTATGGAAAATGATGTAGTGGGTGTCATGACATTGTATACTGAATTTCATCTTCATCGGTCAAGTATTATGCAGATTATGACGTGTACAAAAATGTACAACCTATCACAATAGAGTAAAATGTCAGTAACACCTTATTTATAACATTCAATTCTGGAATGCTTTTACTAAGT
This sequence comes from Physella acuta, assembly GCF_028476545.2. NCBI lineage: Eukaryota > Metazoa > Mollusca > Gastropoda > Physidae > Physella > Physella acuta. The sequence continues at coordinate 414,947 of NW_026731764.1, read as the reverse complement.
ATTAGAATGAGGCATTATAATTAGAAGCGATCTAAAAAATAATTACATAATTGTTTTAAATTTTCAAATACTTTCATCAAATTGAGGTCAACAGTTTTTTAACTCCTATTTGAATGTTGAAAACGTAAAGAAATTTAAAAAAAACTTTATGCTTAGCTTGCAGAAAAGAAGTGCCAGAATATAAATAGTGCAAAACAATAATAAAATTTGTGTTTTTATTTGAAAATTTTTGGGTCAAAACACTGTACAAAAATGACCACCGTATACAACAAAATTTCATTGTGTTGTATTTATTCTATTTTCATATTTCAATATTGTCATAAAGCATATTAAAATTAACCCACTAAACACACACATTTACTCAACTGTGAGAAACATAATATTTTTGTTTATACTTATGTTTTATTCTGTATTTTATTTTCTGCCCTGTAATTTCAGGTGATTGACCTTATCTGTGAACGAGGATAAAACTTCTAAGCCAAGTTTTGCTTATTGTATTTTTATTAGCTGTTCGTAAAAATTAAATATATGCAGAACCAGTTTAGCTGTAAATACTACAGTTGATTAATATGTGGGAGGTGGTTTCAATGGGTAGCCTGATTAGATGTTTACTGTTCATGTGATTACATTTTTAAAAATATCTTTTATTAAATCGTCTTATTTATTGTTTACAGTATCAAATGCATTTATTTGAATAATTTATTCATTATATGTTTGTAAAAGAAGAATGCATGTCTCATTACACAAATTAATTTAAAAAATAGGTTAAGTATTTGTGAGTTAGGTGATGATACATTATTAAAAGTTGCATTAATAAAAACTGTTTTATTGTGTTGCTTATTTTTTTTTTAAAATAGTTAAGTTTAAAGTATTTTTAATTATTGATTTCTGTTAAGTAGTGTTGTCCTTCAGTCGTATAATTTTAAAATAATAATTCAAATAAATTAAAGAAACTAATGACTTGAGCTCAGTGGCGTAGCCAGGATCGTCTCAAGGGGGAGGGGGTCCAATTTTCACCCGGGGACAAACTTTCAATTTGCACCCCCCCTCAAACTTTCGATGTGCACCCCCCTCATACTTTTTATATATATACCGAGGGGTCTATCGGGGGGGGGGGGGTTATGACCCCGCCTACGCCACTGCTTGAGCTATAGAGCATGACACACTATTTCACTAGTAAGTAGTAAACCTAGTTTGATCATTCATAGCTTAAAACTGCTAGAAATACAACTGCACGATTTAGAAGAAAGAGAAAACTGCTTTTCTGCACTCTATGAGAACGTTTGTTTTACTGGATATCATTTAGTTAGCACAATAGGCCTACAGATTAAAAAACTCAACGGGACTCTGACCGTGTCTTGTTTGTGGAAGAAAAAATCCGATACGGACTGTTTTTAATAAGGGGGACTTCCATAATTAACGACACACTCTGACCCATAACATTTTACAACTATTCCAAAAACATAAATAACGATGTGGCTTGGCTATCAAAATGGTTAATTTTGGTTCAAATAACATATCCTATCTTATTTCAGCTAATCTGGTCGATTTCATTTTCCATTACATGAACCAAAACTTTCAAATTAACAACTAATGAAAATCTAGGCTCTTTACAATTGAAGACTAATATTTTTACCATGCCAATCTTTAAAAAATAATTGAAAACAAGAGTGCAACTAGATGGTGCACCGTCTTAACGGTCCGGGACAAATAGGCTCAGGACAAATTGGGTCACGACAAATCGGCTCCCGATATATTGACTCCCGACATAAGGGCTCTTGACATATTGGCTTCCGACAAAATGACTCCCAACATATCGTATGACTACTGTTGGCATAAAAGTAACCATTTTGCCCTACCCCCACCTCTTTTAAATGCCTCAATAAATAATTTTTCATGAACCAACACCAATTCACAAACAAATCGAGCCATTAACAGCAAAATTCCACCTATTCTAAAATGTTGATATTGTTTAATTTCTAACAGTAAAGATATGTTGCTTAAAAGCGAACACAATTTTAAATGTATGATATACATGGTGTTTACAGGATAACATTTTGTTTTGATAACCTGCAAGCATACTGCAGGTAAATGTATTGCGTGGACCTCTCTCCCTACACATGGAGTTTTAACAGCACACAGCCGACTCATTTTGGGAAGTCCGTTAGATGACCCGTAAATATAAAACATACTATTTATTATACTAGATAACATATTATAAAAATAAGGACTGCCGAACAAGACATGCATACGTTGTAATACTCAAGAGTGTTGGCTAACTCTAAAGAGTATTGATGAAGGGGTCCCACTGGCAGGTGTCATATTCAATGAGGACATTGAAACGGAAACCGTATTGACAGGGGCCCTTTTATCCGGAGCCAAATGACAGGAGCTTATTTGTCGGCAGCCGTTTTGTCGGGAGCTTAACTGGAGCTAGCCTATCTGTCGGGAGCCTTATTGACTAGAGCCCTTTTGTCGAGAGCCTATATGACGGGAGCCTAAATGACGGGAGTCTATTTGTCGTGAGCCTTTATGATGGGGTCCATTTGTCGCTGGCCCTTTTGACGGGGTTGATTTGACGGGGCTCTTATGTCGGGGCCGTTTTGTCGGGGTTGTTTTGACGGGGCCGTTTTGACGCCGCACGAGGCCTTACATATAACACAATGTCAAGGCTTACACCATAAGGAAACTTTACACTTGTAATTAAGTGGAGCGAATGTCACTGTTGAGGGTTCACATCAATCAGAATTGCCCTTAATGAAGAAATGCTAATTATGACTGACATTTTGAAGAAAAGGGGCTTGATACTTGTCAAACGCTTAACTATAAGTAGAGAAGACGAAAAAGAAGGCATTTGGTGCATCATACAAATGAGGTATTTAGATGATAGAAAATATGCTATATTTGTTGACAGTTTCAAATTCGTAGTTCCTGAAAGGTGAATTTTTTTTTCAGCAGCACTTGAGCTTGTTTAAGATTTTATTTGAATAAGTTTACAAAAACGGCTACGCTGTCCTCTCGAAGATGGTTGTAAGGTGGGTAGTTACCCAAACTAACGCTTCTAGATGTAGCGCGTAAAATATTTTATAAAAGAAACTATGAATTCTGCAATTACAATCTTAACTTGATAAAAAAACAAAACAATTAGGACCCGCTGGCTTTAAATTTATATTTATTAATTACAGACAGAACAAAACAAATCATAAAGATGAAGAATCTGAACTTTATTTTAAATTTTGGCATAGTCTAATTTGTTTTTTTATCAATGTAATCATTCCTTTTGTAAATGCTAAATACATATTTTAAAAAAATATATAGGCCTACATCTTCAATGAATTTTTTTTCCACAAATATTAATCTTAAACAGAAGATGTAGATTTGTCATTTGAAGGAATTCTGAAAGTCATTTGATGATTTAGGTTCCCATTGCGTCTAATCTAAAGTTGTTGCCATGCCCGTGTCAGACTGACTTGCCCTAGCTCATTCCGTTTATTCATAATTGCAGGGTTTGTTTGTCTTGCGGTAAGTACTAAATGATGGCGGCCAATTTTCCGGACTGTGGATGAAACCTAATCATTAAGGGCAGTCAAATTATTCCACTAGCATAAACTAATACTAATAGTGTAATAAGTCAAAGACACTTTTAAGTCTGTAGCATATTGGAATGGGGTATTTTTCATACTATATATTATATATCTATCTGTATCTGTATCTGTATCTGTATCTGTATCTGTATCTGTATCTGTACCTGTACCTGTACCTGTACCTGTATCTATATCTATATCTATATCTATATCTATATTGTAATATAGTGAGACTTGTGAAGTCAAGGGAACTCACTCTTCTGTATTAGTATTATATTTATACTGTTATCTTGAGTGATGTCCCTTATATGTTTATATATATTTGTGTCTCTCGTCACTTCCGCCCTCTCTCGTTACCATCATGTAGTTGGAGGCCAATAAACGTTTTATATACAATCACATGCTTCTATCGTCAATCCATTACATCTGGCGACGAGGATAAATAATCCACTAGAAAGAGCACCTACTTACTCAAAGAGGTTTGCTAGAGCATATTGGCTAAGTATTTCTAGAATAATGGCGCTGTATGGCCAAATAAAAGAATTTGATTCGAATGATGAAACCATTCATGATTATCTAGATAGGTTAAGCTTTTACCTTGAAGCTAACGACGTGACGATAGAAGCCAAAAAGAGAGCTGTTTTGTTAACAATCATAGGGCCTCAACAATTTAGGCTACTAAAGGACTTATGCGCACCAGCTAGTCTAACTACCAAGAGCTTTAACGAGCTGAGCAAACTGCTAACAGACCACCATGCGCCTGTACCATCAAAGTTTTTATGTAGAGCTAGATTTGACGGTAGGACTCGTCAACCAAACGAGTCAATATCAGAATATGTTGCTGCTTTACGTCATCTAAGTAGATTTTGTGAATTCGGAGACACGCTGTCTGACAGACTATGTGAAAAGTTTGTGACAGGTGTAAACAGCCCTGATATTCAAAGAAAGTTGCTTCTCGAGTCAGATCTAACATTAGAAAAAGCAATACAACTAGCAACTTCATTCCAGCAGTCATCCGAGGCGGCAAAATCTCTTACGCCCTCAGGGATCCATGCAGTAAACAGCAGGTTAGTCAACAAACACCAACCCCATCAGAGCATTCCAACTTATGCTAAACAGCTTGCACGTTCAAATCCTAGATCTAAATCTAGTAATAATGATCAAAAATGTCATCGATGCAAAGGTCCCCATGCATCTCATCGATGCAAGTTCAAGTTAGCAACTTGTTATAAGTGCAGTAAGCAAGGTCACATTGCCAAGGCCTGCTTTGCAAAGTCTTCGTCTGTTGCTAAATCTAGCCAGTCAAGACAGTACCGCAACCAAAGGCAGCACTATGTTAACTCTCACCAAGACTACCTAACCCAACCAATGAACCACTCTACCTGTGAAAATGCTCAAACTGATTCGCAGCCGGATTTCAACCTGTTCTCTGTGAAATCAATAAGTCATGCTCCCATCAATGTACTAGTTTATATCAACGGTAAGAGCATCAGCTTCCAACTTGACACTGGAGCATCTCTAACAGTCATCACAAAGAAGGACTTTGACGCTGTCACAGGAGGATCAGTGCCTCTACAACCATGTCACAAGTGTCTAACAACATACACTGGTGACAATGTTCCGGTAATAGGAGAGTGTATGGTTCATGTAAGTTATAATGGTCAAAGTGTTAAACTTCCTCTTCTTGTGGTTGAAGGAAATGTACCACCATTACTAGGTAGGAACTGGTTAGTTGATCTTAAGTTAAATTGGGAGAGTATATTTTCAGTGAACAATGCAAGAGAATCTAGTCTTACTTCAATAGATAAAGTTATATCTGAAAATAAATGTGTTTTTGGTAATCCTGGATTACTAAATGATAGAACAGTGAAGTTAAGCATTAAAGACACAAATCCAAGATACTGCAAAGCTAGAGTTCCGCCTTACGCAATGAGGAATAAAATTGAAAATGAGCTAAGTAGATTGGAATCTAATGGCATCATAAAGAAGGTAGACTATTCCGATTGGGCAACGCCCATTGTGCCAGTGTTAAAGAAGGATGGTTCTGTAAGAATTTGTGGAGACTATAAAGCTACACCGAATAAGCAAATAGAGCTAAATAGGTACCCTATTCCTAACATTGAGGAAATTTCTTTGAATTTGGCAGGAGGAGACAAATTCACTGAATTGGACTTTAGTCATGCTTACACTCAACTAGAACTGCATCCAGATTCAAAAGTCTATACGACAATAAACACACATAAAGGACTCTACCAATATGAAAGACTATGTTTTGGTATATCATCCAGCCCTGGAATTTTCTAGGCTGTCATGGACAGTATTTTTAAGGATATTCCAAATGTTTGTGTTTACTTTGACAATGTGTACATAACTGGTAAGAATGACACTGAACATCTTAAAACACTAGATAAAGTCTTGAAAATAGTTGGTGAAAAAGGTTTAAAGATAAACAAAGATAAATGTCAATTCATGCTGACAGAAATTAGTTTTCTTGGTTATATATTAAGCAAGCAAGGCATCAGACCTCAACCTGAGAAAACAAAAGCCATTAAAGAAGCACCCAAACCTGAAAATACCCAACAACTAAGAGCTTTTTTGGGCTTGATAAATTACTATGCAAAGTTCATAGGGAATCTGTCTGGTAAACTATCACCACTGTACAAGCTGCTACAGAAAAATGCAACTTGGCACTGGGGTAAACAACAAGAAGCTGCTTTTAATACAGCAAAAGAATCTTTGTCTTCTGACACCTTACTAACTCACTATGACCCAGGGAAAAGACTTATATTAACATGTGATGCTTCACCAGATGGTGTAGGAGCAGTCTTATCCCACATAGATGAAAAGGGTGACAGACCCATTGCTTTTGCCAGTAGATCTTTGAACCAGGCTGAGAAAAATTATTCTCAGTTAGATAGGGAAGGCTTAGGCATCATTTTTGGTGTTAAGAAATTTCATAAGTTTCTGTTTGGTAGGAAGTTCACCATCTTTACAGATCATAAACCATTGCTAGGTTTATTTGGAGAAAACAAAACCCTACCTGAGCATGCCTCACCAAGAATTCAAAGATGGGCTATCACACTAGCCGCATACAATTATGAATTGAAATACAAACCTGGTTCTGAGAATAGTGCAGATAGTCTTAGTCGATTACCTTTAAAAAACCAAAGCCTTAGCTATGTACCAGAAGATGTATTTGTTCTCTTCACTATCATGGATAACTCCAATATAAATGTGAATGATATTAAAAGAGAAACACAAAAAGATGAGTGCTTAATAAAAGTATATGAGTACTGTAAGAATGGTTGGCCTGAAGAGTCTGTGAATGATGACTTAAGGCCATATACAATAAGAAAAATGGAATTAAGTCTAAAAGATGGAGAAGATGCAGTCCATTATCAGTCAGAGTTACCTAAACAAAGTATTTGTAACTTAATAAATGATTATGGTGATATGGCAATTTCAAATGCTTTTAAAGAGAATACATTAGTAAGAAGGAATGTGATCATCAAACAACTTTGCTAACATCATTAGCACTTACAGAAACTAAAAGGGTAACATCAAAAGAAAAAAGATTTTTGCCATTTAATACACCCACTTCAAATACTGGATCACAGTTGCAAATTGATATGGTCCAGGATAGTACTTTTAAACAGTATTTTTGGTTACCAGGAAAGCACTATCAGATTACCTGAGAAAATTGATCAATCAAAGAAATCTATGTCAGTTAAGGATCTGAATAACAGCATAATACTTCCAGATGACAATTCAAAAATAGTTCCATTAAATCATGACAAAACATGCATTGAAAGAGAATTTGGTGTTAATAAGAATGTGTATCTAAGAAATTATGGGAGAAAGGAAAAATGGATACCAGGTCAAATTGTTCAATGTACAGGACCTGTGTCTTATAAAGTAAAAACAAATGATGGACTTATTGTCCGTAGACATGCAGACCAGTTAAAAATAACTTGTGCAGATAATAAGTGTGAATCTATCAATCCCACCAAATCTGAACAGTTCACACCAACTCAGTTTGTTCCACAACCAAGTTCTGTTGATATGAGTGAACCAAGTTGTCTAGAGTCAGAAAATGTAAATTCTGGAATTAATGATTTAGATCCTAGACCTCCTGAGATAGAGAATCCATATGGTCAGAATCTTGAGTCACCAAATCAAAAGCCACTGAGAAGGTCAAACAGGACAATCAAAGTCCCAGATAAGTTAGACCTATGATTTAAAGGTCAAAAGGACTTTGACATCATTGTTTTGTATCTTGATTATGTTGTAACATATTGTGCATTGTTTGTAAGGATGTAATCTACCATAATGTTCATGTTACAATATATTTGGTGATTTTAGGATACTGTAAATTGTTCTATTGAGAGATGTGTTGTGTTTACTAAGGGTAAAGGGATGTAATATAGTGAGACTTGTGAAGTCAAGGGAACTCACTCTTCTGTATTAGTATTATATTTATACTGTTATCTTGAGTGATGTCCCTTATATGTTTATATATATTTGTGTCTCGTGACTTCCGCCCTCTCTCGTTACCATCATGTAGTTGAAGGCCAATAAACGTTTTATATACAATCACATGCTTCTATCGTCAATCTATTACATTAACCCTAACTTTAGCCCTAACTCTAACCCTAGCCCTAACGCTAACCCTAACCATAACCCTAACCTTAGCACGAACGCTAGCCCTAGCCCAAACTCTAACCCTAGCCCTAACGCTAACCCTAACCATAGCCGTAACCCTAACCATAATCCTAACCTTGGCCAGAACGCTAACCATAACTCTAACCGTAGCTCTAACGCTAACCCTAACCCTAGCCGTAACCCTAACCATAATCCTAACCTTGGCCAGAACGCTAACCCTAACTCTAACCCTAGCCCTAACGCTAACCCTAACCCTAGCCGTAACCCTAACCATAATCCTAACCTTGGCCAGAACGCTAACCCTATCTCTAACCCTAGCCCTAACGCTAACCCTAACCCTAGCCGTAACCCTAACCATAACCCTAACCCCAGCTGTACCTTAAGAGGTGTGTCCGTGGGGGGGGTTCCTCCTTGGCGGGGGGTAAATGACAGGGGATAATTGCTTCAGGGGGGGGAGAGAACTAATAATCTGTAAGTCCTACTATTCAATACATTTGGTTTAACACAATGTCGTCACACATGTAAAACAAAATAAGCAGTGTTTTTATTATTTGTATCCTTAAAAAATGCAAAATAAATGCTACGCCATTAACTCAACCCTCTTTTTTCTCGTTACATATCGTCACATAAAGCCACCGCCCAAAATGATGGTGACGTCAATATACAATCATAAAGTGGTCACCCATTAACGACGACTCACTCTTCAGACGATTTTGCACCCAACCCCCCTTCTCTAATTGTAACACATTTTCACAAAAAGCCAGATCTTCGCTTCCCCCCCCCCCCCCCACCACTCTCTTTAAAAACACCACACCTCAACACATAACCCCCTCCGCCGTTCCCCTGAAACTGCATTTTTACTTTCTCGTATATACGAAGTATAGAGAAAGTCTTGTAATCGTGCAAAAAAAATCGAGATTTTTTTTACAAATCTCGACGTTTTACACCTCACTGATACGGAAAAACATAATTTTGCAATCTTGTCCGTATGTCTGTGTGTCTGTGTGTCTGTGTGTGTCTGTGTGTAAACACGATTACTTGAGTACCGTTACAGCTAGGTTGATGAAATTTCATATATAAGTATTTTATCAACTTGTATAAACTTTTGAGCGATTTCCGATAACCGTAAGTGGTACTTTTTCTACTTTGAATTTTTCAAAAGCCTATAACTTGAGTAATATTTCAGATAGATAAATGAAATTTCACATGTAAGTAAACGATCTAATTCTCTACCTTCTGTTAAATTTTGAGTAATTTCCGTTGACCGGAAGTAGTAATTTACGCTACTTCCGATTTCTCAAAAAACTAATGTAAATTTTAAAAGTACTAATAATATTGCGCACTATTATTCGCTTTTTTATTTCGCGTTCACTTGGTGTGCAATTAATTTGTCAAGAGATGTTATTCTATTTTTAAAACTTTAAGTATTTAAAATGGATTAAAAATCATGTCTATAGCCCGAGTTCCCATCCCCTGTTATTTTATATAAAAATATTCGAGAAAGTTTAGGGGAGATCACTCCCGGTTTATTGTTTACAAACTTTCAACTATTTTTAAAAAACAAAATTACACTCTTTCTATAAATAATTATTAAAAAAACAAACATGTTACTGTAGAACTTGGGTATTATTATTAGTATTAGCAGTATTATTATTTATATTAGCGTTGTTATTGTTGTTTTTGTTGATATTATTATTGCTA